>NC_080542.1:26044052-26276552 GCF_028640845.1 Ahaetulla prasina
TTCTCCAAGCATCATTTATGCGAGGATCCTAGTTCATTTAGTAATATATACATAGAGCTTATGAAATCACCTTAAGTAAAGAAACAGATATTATAAACAAGAACATCAGTTAGAATCCTCCCACAGTTGAAATCCTTTTGTAAAGATTTGTTCTGGCAACATCTTAGGTTCAAAATTAAACTGAGCATGAGTTACATTGCCTTTGTTAGGGGTTGCTATGATAGATTTTAATGGACTGTAAAAACTTGATTAATGTTTGAACTTCTGCTTTGAGCATCATCAACCAACAAATCAAATCTGAATAAAGGGAATATCTGGTTTATCACTACTTCCAGGAATGTGCATGCTGGAAATTAAAAGGGTAAATATGTCAATTTTCAAGACTTTTTCACTTCACTGGATTGCTACTGGATTGTGTCGATTTGTACTAATCTGAAGCTGATTTTCTTTTGGGCCACCTAGGAAACCTCAATTAACTCCCTTAGTTCCAAACATTATAAAGACGAGGCAGATCGAAGGAGAAACATGTATGAATATATATGTATAAGGGGAATTCAAAATATATCTGGAGACATGGGAGAAACAATGTGAAGCAAATAAGAACAGAACAGCAATTCCTCAATGTCTTTTCAGTGTTTGGATTGGGCTGCTAAAAATTACTCCTATTACTAATTTTTCTCCTGTGCCTTTGAGTTCGTCTTGACTCCTGGCATCTGCCTGGATGAGTCTCTGTAGTTTCCTTGGCAATATTTTCAAAAGTGAGTTGCTGTTTCCTTCTTCCTAGGGACTGGAAAGAGGGACTGGCCCAAAGTCTTCCAGCCTAAGCTTGGTGTGTTTAACCACAGCACCAAAACTCACTCTCTGCAGTAAACTGGGCTGCAAAACACCAGATGTTCCTCTACAGCAAAAGAGAGTTAAAGGAATTCCCCACATATTATCAAGCTTTTGGCAACTACTTTTACAGGAAGCAAGATCTTTATAGGGTGCCTTTTCACATTATGCAATAAAAAATTACCACGTTTTCAGCGGTAGAAATACTTTTACTTTTATAGTTCTCTCTCCCCCCCCCCCATATAAAATACAAAGAAAAATAGAAAAGTAGGAGAAGGAGAAAGAGAAAGAGAAAGAGAGGGGAAAAGAAAGTGTGAGGTATAAGGGAAAAAAGAAAGAAAAAGGCATTGGCTTCTGACTCGTTTTAGCACAGTACAAGATAAAAACATTCCAGCCTCAGCTTTTTGTTTTTACACATTAGTACAGTATATAACTAGCCATTTCTATATTCACAAATCTAATTGACAAAACCAAAGTCAAAGTTTCATTTCTTTCTATCACAAGCACAAAATCCAGAAGTGATATCCAAGTGAAAAACGTACTTAAATATATTCTCCTCTTTGAATAAAATGATCAATTTAACCATTCCTGCTTTATTTTCCTTGCTATGGAAATAGCATGCATTTCTGTTTGTATCTAATAGTCCTAATTGGATGAGAGGGAGGTGGAAAATAGATAGCTGGGGGTTTGTAACCAAAACAAAAAGTTTTCCTGTGGGAACCAAGGACGTTTCAACAGGTGGCTGGAAGGAGGAGTAGGAATAGAGTAACCAAGCAACCAGCCAGTACTTCTATTGGATATTGTGATGGATGACTTGTGGGAAAGGGGGAACTTCTATTTTTCACGGGGTGAAAACCATGGGAACTTTCAGACTCAGTTTTCACCAGATGTGCCAATATGGTGTATCCAATAAATAGTTCTTTGATGAATCCACCTGCCTCGGAGTTCTACTTTCTATGGTGCATTACTTGGAATGCTGACATTAGTAATCTTTGTGAACTATCATCATTTTTATTAGCAAAGTTTACTAAAAGGTAAAGGTTGCTCTCGCACATACGTGCTAGTCGTTCCCAACTCTAGGGAGCAGTGCTCATCTCCGTTTCAAAGCCGAAGAGCCAGTGTTGTCTGAAGACGTCTCCGTGGTCATGTGGCTGGCATGACTCAACACCAAAGGCACACAGAATGCTGTTACCTTCCCACCAAAGGTGGTCCCTATTTTTTCTACTTGCATTTTTACGTGCTTTCGATACTACTAGGTTGGCAGAAGCTGGGACAAGTAACAGGAGCTCACCCCGTTACACAGCAACACTAGGGATTCGAACCGCTGAGCTGCCGACCTTTCGATCAACAAGCTCAACATCCTAGCCCCTGAGCCATCGCATCCCTAGCAAAGTTCACTATATTCTTTCAAATTCTTCAACCTTACAAAGAAAAATACCCCCTTTTTTTCACTCTTTTTAAAATGCTAAAGTTTTCTTTAAACACACTCGCTCACTTGACTTACTAAGAAAGGCATACAAACTTTTACTATGGTCTTTGTGGGATGTACAGGTAATCCTTGACTTACAGCCACAACTGAGCCCCAAATTTCTGTTGCTAAGCAAGACAATTAAGTGAGTTTTGCCCCATTTTATGACATTTCTTGCCACAGTTGTTAAGTGAATCACTGCAGTTATTGTTATAATACTGTTGTTAAGTGAATCTGGCTTTCCCATTGATTTTGCTTCTCAGAAGATAACAAAAGGTGATCACATGAGCCTGGGACACCACAACATGTCAGTTGCTAAGCGTCTGGATTTTGATCAAGTGACTATGAGGATGCTGCAATGGCTTGTAAAAAAAAAAATCATAAGCCACTTTTTTCAGTGCCATTGTAATTTTGAATGGTCATTAAACGTATGGTTGTAAGTCGAGGACTACCTGTACTTTTAAATGATAAGCAAAGGAAAAAAGGCAAGGTCACAACCTTAGCAGCTAAGCTCAGTCTTTTTACATGCATGAAATGTAAGGCTCTGAACATAACATTACATGTACTGTCATCTAATGGTCTCTAGGATTTCTGTATCCCAAATGTAATACTATAGACCTATGCTTACATTAGTATAGCTTGGAGCTTTATAGGTATGGCACGCATGAAAAAGGAGCACTGAATATTTGTATAAAAACAGAAGAATCTAGTCATTTATTTCACTGTATAATTAGGAGCTGATTTAGCGTTCAAAAACCCTTTTTAATATTTATTTGATTTTTCTGTACTGATTTTTTCCCCCCAGCATCATGGAATCCTCCACTACATCTTCACCTGGAAGGTAAGGAAGATAACAACAAAGATATGGTGGGAATGGATGTTTAAATTTGTTGATGAAGCAGAATCTAGCCCTATCATATGCTGTGTATACAAAAGCAGATGACAAGTAATGGGCAGCAAAGTGTTAGGATTTTTTCTTTGTGGTACAACTGTTTCTTAAAGTTCCAGCACTCCCAGGATCACGTGGTACCTACCATCTGCCTACCCAGATAGTAGGCAACTGGCCCCAATATCTGATTGTCAAAGCATTCTGTGATCATATGATTGCAATTTGGGATATTCCCTGCTGGCTTCCCACAAGCAAAGCCAATGGGGAAGATGGCAAGAAATCGGAAGTCACCATCATCTGAGATGGTTGCTTAATGACTTATGATGATTCACTTAATGGTAACTGATAACTTCTAGAACTGCCTTTGATAAACAGCATGCTCATATGACATTGCATTTTACAACTGCATCATGTAGAAATGGAAATACTAATCCGGATTGTTAAGCAAGGACTATCCAAATTTAATATTTTGGGAAGGAATGCCTAGGTGAATTATGTCATACCTATGAGAAAGGCTGAGATTTTACATTGGACAGTTCTTTGTGAAAGAATGAGTCTTTATTTTTAAACAGATAATCCTATTTTAGCATCAGTTTTCTTTCTTTTTTTCCTGTCCATGTTGTGACCAACTCAAAATACAAAGGTTAAACTTCCTATTTGCTTTTTCTCAGAAGGCTATCCATACTCTGATTGGCTGGCCCTTGTATCAGATATGAATCTACTACCCACTCAGAACAGGTTTCAAATAGTAACAATGTGCCACTTTAAAAAAAATGGAAATAATACTGAAAAGCTAATGGGATTGCCAGTGTGGTAGCATGGAAAGTGATTCAAAAAGATCCATTCTGATCTAGAGTCTAGAATTTGCATCAGTGGTGAAATCTGAACTGGTTTACCACCGGTTCTCTGGCCACACATGCATGGTGTGTGCCAAACAGGCACTGTGCAAGCAGATGCACAGTATGCGCTAAACATGTGCTGCGTGCTCATGCGCAGTGAGCACCAAATCCATGCTGCACACTCGTGCATGCACAGTACATGCCAAATGCACACTTCACACAGAAAAAGGAGGCTTGGGAAAGTAAGTACAACAGCAAGAGAGGGGAACAGCTGTGCCGCGCGATTTAGATTCACTAGAAATCAGAATTTCCTGCTTTCTAGCGATTTTAAATCGTGCAGCACAGCTGATTGTCAGAAATACCAGTTCGGAGGAATCGACAGCTTTTTTTACTATCGGTAGTTTTTAATCACTACCGGTTCCTCCGAAGCAGTGTGAACCAGTAGCATTTCACCACTGATTTGCATCCATGTGGGAAAAATGGCAGGCCAATGGATGAATCCTCAAAATGAAAATTGCACTTTTTTTCTAGTACATCAGTAAGTAGCTACATATACACAGTACAAGAGGTAAGACGGGTCTCGTATACTGTATATATTACATTTCTGTCTCTCCTTTCTAAGCAATGTTTCTCAACCTCGGCAAATTTAAGACATGTGGACTTCAACTCCCAGAATTCCCCAGCTGGCAAACTGGTTGGGGGAATTCTGGGAGTTGAAGTCCATACATCTTGAAATGCCAAGATTTGAGAAATACTGCTCCAACAATTAAAAGACTGAGTGATTCCACCTTCCTAGATTTCATCCTCAGAACACCCTTTTGAGGCAAGCTGTCCCTCAATCATCTAGAACAGCGGTTCTCAACCTGTGGGTCGGGACCTTGTTGGGGGTCGAATGACAATTTGCCAGGGGTCGCCTAAGACCATCGGAAATATGGGAAGTATACTTGCGAGTCGAAGAATCGCGCTCCAATGGTTGACTCCACAAGCCAGCTGCAGGCTCTTCAAATCGCTAGCCAAATTCGGCTTCAAGTGCGATGAATTAAAAAAAAGAGAAATCTTTGCTCTGATGTCTCCCTCTCAAGCCAGCTGCAATCACTCCCAATCGCTAGCCTAATCTGGCTTCAGGCACGATAAACTTAATAAGGGAGGAGTCTCCGCTTTAATGCCTCCATCCTCAAGGCAATCACAAGCAGTTCAGATCCCTAGCCAATACGGCTTCAGGCGCGATAAATTCAAAATGAAAATAATTTTACGGTTGGGGTCGCCACATCGTGGGGAATTGTATTAAAGGGGTCGCAGCACTATAAACGTTGAGAACCACTGATCTAGAGAGCAACATGGCTGGACAGGTTTTTTCCAGAGACCAAGAAATAGAATTTGGATAGTCCTCCTTCACCATCTCAGGGCCACAACTAAAAAGTCTCTGCTCTTCCCAGGAATGGTGGAAACTTCTTTGGAGGATGGAAGAGAAGTTCATGCAGGAAAAGATAATAACAGAATGCCAACTATTTTTGCTTTGGTGGGGTTTAATTTTAACTTCGATCATTTACATGAGTACTAAAATCATATGCCACTGGTTTTGATAGAATATCTCTGCGTAAGATATTTTTATCTGAGGAACTGCCTCCTTTTGTTGCTTCTGTCCTTCTGTTGAGATCAAGCAGAGTGGGTCCACTCCCGGTCTCCTTGATTTGACAGTTTCTTCTGGAATCTTCTCTGTCACGGTGCCTGCCTGTAGAATGATTCCTTGGAGAAATCAACATGGCTCCCACTCAGATGACAGTTGAGAAGCAAATCTGTTTATTCTCCCAGGATTTGGATCAAGGAAATGGTTGAGTCCCTCCCTGTTCAGTTAGATTTTTTAAAAATTTATACATTTGTCTTTTTTACTTTCTAATTATAAGCTGACCAGAGTTTTTGGGGCTCAGGAAGCCTATATAGACTGAATAAATAAACAAATAGTCTCTAGATAAAATAATTGTACTTTGCCCTCTACTTCAGTTATGGTAATATTGTGACATTAGAAGCTCACATTAATTTATTGTACTTTTAATCTAAACGTAATACCACAGCCTAGTCTAGCCTTCTAATTCAGTGAAGCTTTAGGATGGGACATCTCATTATTTTTGTTCTTTCTAGAGTAGTTGCCTTCTGCTTTAGGGGCTTCTCAGTACTTTGTATGTATGTTGATTTTATACTAGTTTGACTGTCAAAAGGACTTTGAGGCCTATACTTTTATGGCGGTTTTGAGGCGATCCTGGGGAAGACACACACATATATATATATACCGTGTTTTCCTGAAAATATTATATCTTGTATTTTTTTGAACCCTGAAATAAGCGCTTGGCCTTATTGCTATGCGCTCAAAAGCCCGATTGGGCTTATCAGGGGATGTCATATTTTGGGGAAAATAGGGTGTGTGTGTGTGTGTGTGTATCGTGGCCATGAGGAGAGGAGGGGGAGATGGAGTTGCCCCACGCGCCTCACACTGGCTTATCTCAGGGTCCCCGCAGCCAGGCCATCCATGCCCCGACACCTGCCTTGCGGTGGTGGCACTGTCAGCCATGTGCTGCAGGAGCCCACATGGCCACCGGTCCACTTCTGCTTGCTTGTGGTTGCAATAGAGCAGGAGGCCAAGTAGTATGTTGGTGCCATGGCTGCAAGGCAGGAGTTGGGGTGTGGATAGTCTGGCTGTGGGGGCCTTGAGATAATCTGGTGCAGGCCACATGGGGCAGCTCCACACCCTCGGCTCACCTTGTGGCTGCGGCACCAGCATATTGCTCAGTCTCCTGCTGTGTTGCGGCTGCGAGCAAGCAGAAGTGGGCTGGTAGCCACGTGGGGTCCTGTGGGATAGAGTCACCAGATGCTGGAGCATGGTGGCCTGGCTGCGGGGACCCTGAGGTAAGGTGGTGCAGGGTGTGCGGGCAGCTTTATTTCCCCATCTCGTGGCAGTGGCATTAACATGCCACATGGCCTCCTACTCCACTGTGAGCAAGCAGAAGTGGGCCTCTCATACATGGAAAAAAACATTCCCCTGAAAATAAGCGCTAGTCCTGATTTTGGGGCCCAAAAGAAAATAAAACTTGGTCTTATTTTCAGGGGAAAATAGCTTAACTAATGAGTTTTCAATGGGGTGAGCACTGGGGGAGAGGAATGTCTGGATACAAAAATTATTTTCCCAACCTACACCTGGATGGCCTTTGAAGCTTTTGTGAGGTCACAAAGTCCCTGCAATGCCATGGCATTCAGAATCTTTGGGAAGCAGGTAATCCTGGGGGCCCACCTGTCGCGGATGGGGCTGCCCTGGAGCTGGCAGAGTGATGCCACATCTCAAAATGTACCATAATCTGTATCGCCGCCTCCGTGCTTTCCCCAGTTCACCTTTTAACACTGGCACCTCTTTTCCTTCTAGCAATGGCAGTGGTGAGGCAGCATTGATCCGGAAGCAGAAACTGGAATTCCAGGTATTTTGGTAGGAAAATACTTTTCTGAGACAAATCGTTCAGCTTCGGGATGGTCTGGACCAAGATTGCGGTGATGCGGGTGAGACGCTCGAGGGTGGTCTTGGCGACATTATTTGGGATGAGTTTGACCCTGTGGCTCCCGAGGACATGGACATGTTTACTGGACCCGTGCCCCTCCTGGCTGGTGCTGGCCACTCGGGAGGTGACACGAGGCTGGCTCCAGGCGATTACGATCGCTTCTTTGGTGGAGGGTGTCTTCCCGGCCGCCTTGAAAGAGGCGGTGGTGAGGCCCCTCCTTAAGAAGCCTTCCCTGGACCCGGCTGTTTTAGGTAATTATCGTCCGGTCTCCAACCTTCGCTTTGCGGCGAAGGTTGTAGAGAGTATGGTGGCATATCAGCTTCCCTTGCACCTGGATGAAACTGTCTCTCTAGACCCGTTCCAGTCCGGTTTCTGACCCGGTTACAGCACGGAGACGGCTTTGGTCGCGTTGGTAGATGATCTCTGGAGGGCCAGGGATAGGGGTTGTTCCTCTGCCCTGGTCCTATTAGACCTCTCAGCGGCTTTCGATACCATCGACCATGGTATCCTGCTGTGCCGGTTGGGGGGATTGGGAGTGGGAGGCACCGTTTACCGGTGGTTCTCCTCCTATCTCTCCGACCGGTCGCAGTCGGTGTTGACAGGGGCAGAGGTCGCCCCGAGGCGCCTCACTTGTGGGGTGCCGCGGGGTCGATTCTCGCCTTCTGTTTAACATCTACATGAAACCGCTGGGTGAGATCATCAGTGGTTTCGTGTGAAGTATCAGCTGTATGCGGATGATACTCAGCTGTACTTTTCTACACCGAACCACCCCAACGGTTATCAAGTGCTGTCCCGGTGTCTGGAGGCCGACGGGTCTGGATGGGGAGAAACAGGCTCAAGCTCAATCCCGCCAAGACAGAGTGGCTGTGGATGCCGCATCCCGCACAGTCAGCTAAATCCGCGGCTGAACATCGGTGGCGAGTCATTGGCCCCGATGGAGAGGGTCCGCAACTTAGGCGTCCTCCTGGATGAACGGCTGTCTCTAGAAGAGCATTTGACGGCCGTCTCCAGGAGAGCGTTCTACCAGGTTCGCCTGGTACGCCAGTTGCGCCCCTTTCTGGACCGGGAGGCCCTATCCACTGCCCTATCCACGGTTACTCACGCACTCGTGACGTCTCGCCTGGATTACTGCAATGCTCTCTACATGGGGCTCCCCTTGAGGGGCATCCGGAGGCTACAGTTAGTCCAGAATGCAGCTGCGCGGGTGATAGATGGAGCCCCTCGTGGCTCCCATATGACACCTATCCTGCGCAGACTGCACTGGCTTCCTGTGGCCTTCCGGGTGCGCTTCAAGGTTTTGGTGACCACCTTTAAAGCGCTCCATGGCATTGGGCCGGGTTATTTACGGGACCGCCTACTGCGACCGAATACCTCCCACCGTCCCGTGCGCTCTCACAGAGAGGGTCTCCTCAGGGTGCCGTCAGCGAGGCAATGTCGTCTGGCGACGCCCAGGGGAAGGGCCTTCTCTGTGGGGGCTCCCACCCTCTGGAACGATCTACCCCCCGGACTTCGTCAGCTTTCAGACCTTCAGACCTTCCGCCGCGGGCTTAAAACATACAGGACTGAGCTAGATTTTAAATTTTGGGTTTTAAATTGGGTTTTATTTCTATTTTTAATTGGACGGGCTTTAGAATAAGTTTTTTAAATGTTTTATATTGTATTTATATTCTATTTATCTGTTTTTAGTGCCTGTAAACCGCCCTGAGTCCCTTGGGAGATAGGGCGGTATATAAATACGATTAAATAAATAAATAAATAAATAAATAAATAAATTTGTGGTATTGGGCTGAGAAAAAATGGCTTTTGGTGCGGAGAAACATCTGACACAATGAGAGATTAGGGAAGCAGGCTAAAAGCAGTGTGGAACAATGGTCACAAGGTACATTATGTTGTCCAAAGGAAAACTGGTAAGATTCAGAACTCTTAACTCTAAACTCTGTTTGTCCTTCCATTGTGTTGCTTGGAGTGGTGTTTAAAAAACACCAGCCAGCTCTTCTCTTTGTTACCTGATGTTTGGGTTCCCACCTTGTAAAAGTGCTCCTACTCAAAGATACTGGGTTCTTTTGAGAGGAAAAGTAACATATAAATAACATGATTAATATGAACACCACCACCATAATAAAAATAATACCACCTTACCACATCAGTAAGGAATATTAGTTCAGAGCTAGGGATTGAGAGAGACTCATGGGGCATCTTCTCAACCAGGTGGACTGAGATACAGCCCTGTAAAATATAGCTGTATTTTAAAATAAAATTAAACCTACATCATACTTATTTGTGACAATACCAAAAGAAGAATAAGAATAAGAGGAGGAGGAGGAGGAGGAAGATAAGAAGAAGAAGAGGAAGAAAGAAAACAAAAAAGAAAAGAAAAAGAGAGAAGAAAGAAGAAGAGAAATGCAAGCCATAATATATTTGCTCCCTGGCTGAAAACAGTTCTGTGTCTGATCAGAAATCAATCCTACAAAATTGAAAGTAGGTTGCATTTATTTATTTAATTTATATGCTACTTTACTATCCAAAACAAATGTGGATGGCTAAGTATGGGTGTACAGTAGACCTCTGCAGCTAAGATATAATTCGGTTAACACATTTTAAATATCTTAGTTAATGTGATACCTGTATTTTGTATTTTGCATGATATTCTTTTCCTCTTTGCAGTAAAATTTCTTTTTGTTGACAAAATGGCAATTTCCTATGGGTTAGATAGACTGCTTAGGAAGGGAGTATTTTGGTCTAATAGTTAAGGTACTAGACTAGAAACCAGGAGACTGTGAGTTCTAATCCTGCCTTCGGCATGAAAGCCCATGATATCACTCTCTCTCAGCCCCATGATGTCAGGCTTGGGCAACAAGTGGGTCAGTCAATCCCTGTCACAGCCAATGGGCCAAACTCACTTGATTCAAAAAAATCAGACTCTGCACTTCCAGAATAAAACTAGTGAAATAAAAATAAATGGAATGCTGATCTGTCACAATGTCAAAATAGATATTTTAAAAATAACTTTGTAGGTATGTAGATAGTAATTTTTCCTTACTTACAATCTCTCTGAACTCCTTTTCAGCGCCGTATCATTGAAAAGAAGCAACGCCGAAAGCGCCAGGAGCCACTTATGGTTCAGGCCAATACAGACACCAAAGTGAAGGGGTGCCGGGGGAGGCAGAAAGCTGAGGAACGCATCCCACTCATGGAGTCTTGCAGTGAGCACAGCCTGGGGAATAGTGAGTATCCTTGTTCTTTCCAGTCTTATGTTCTCTTCTTACAGAGCTGCTAACTTCTCTTTCAGTGGGCAGAGTTTGGTTAACTTTATTTATTCATATCTGCAGATTTACAGGTAGGTCATTTGTGCTTTCTGAATAATAAGATCACTGTTACTCATTTGTTACTCCCAAATTGGCATATATGTAATTTATATCACAAATTAGCCGTAGCCTTCCTCTTTTGCCACTTAAGGCGTTTGTTTTGACAAGAAGAGCTAAACAGTTGGCAGATTGGATGCATTTCAACAATAAACTGAATTAAAGAAAAAATGCAGAAGGAACAGCAGCAACTATTCAGGAAAATGCATGTTATAAAATAGTGATTATTTTCAAGACTAAAGAGTTTGGTTTTGACATCTTTGGATATTTTCTTTTAATTATGAATTAAGTATTTTTGATAATTTGTTACTTTGGGCTGGGGAATTCTGGAAGTTGGTCCACACTTCTTAGTGTTGAGAAGTGTTGGTCAATTGTACCCAAAAATCAGGAGGAATCTAGTAGCATCCTTTCTGACTAACACATTTTATTAAAAGCTACAATTTTGTTATCTGCAGTTCACTTCATTCAGATCTTAGAGTACTTCCAATGTAGGACTAAAATTGGGATTTCCTCCCATCCCACATTCCAATTAAATCCTAAACTAGTGAAATAATTCAATGCATCAGATGATGTGAACAGCAGTTCATGAAAACTTATGCCATTTAATAAAATGTGTTAGTCAGAAAAAGTGCTAGCAGATTCCTCCTGGTTTTTAAAGAGAAAAGTAGTGAGATTGAATGCCAAAACTACAAGGAGACAAGTTCGTTAAAGTGCTTTGAATGTGGTACAGCAAAGATCTGATTAAAAAGATACAAAAAGTTAACTGTCTATAAAACTGGAAAGTGTAATGCAGGTTTTTTCCCCTGGCAAAGGCTATGCAGACCAGATTTTTGCTTTGCAGTGGATCATTGTGAAACGAAAATATGATCGACTGTGAAAAAAGTGACGGTTATATATTAATTTAAAAGAAGTATGTGACAAAATTAATATGCTTTAATGTATTAGTTATTTTACACAAATATTGAGTTTAAGGTTGGTTGCTGAATGCAGTGCTGAATACGAATGGAAGGAGTGCTTATGAGAAGATAAATCAAATGCTTGCAAATGGTTTATCGCTGAACAGAAGATAAAGATGTGTAATTTCTCCTTGTTTGTGGAAATATTAGAAGTTTGTTGGTGGAGATGTCAATAATGCAATTGCATGTATGTTTGTATGCAATCACAGATGTGTAGTTAGCTAAAAACCCAAATGGCTTGAAGTGAAAATGAGATTGTATGATGCATTGAGGAATATGGCTCTGAAAATGAATTTATCAAAGTGGAATATTTGAATTTGGAAAGGAAAGTAGAATGAAGAATTATAAATTATACCTAAATGGCAAAAAATGCAAGAGCAAGTAGAGTTGTTCCCACAAACTGAATGGTAACTGAAAATTTTTATTAGTTTCCTTGTCTTCCCTGCAAAAATCTGGATGACCTCTAGATAACAGCAGAGATACCAAATCCTAATTCTTTCCTACTATGCCGTGGTCATCTGGATTTTGCAGCCCAGATAGGGTAGCCCTGCCCTTCTTCTAGATTCCACCATGTCCTTGAAGAATGGAAAGCTATAAAGCAGGGGTGTCAAACTTATGTCATCATGGCATCGTCACATGACATATTGCGACTTTTTCCCCCTTCGCTAAACTGGGCATCAATATGGTCAGCGTGCGATGCATCTGGCCTGCGGGCCATGAGTTTGACACCCCTGCTATAAAGCAAGAGTGTCTAATCTTGGCAATTTTAAGACTTGTGGACTTCAACTCCCAGAATTCCCTAGCCAGCATAAAGTTGCCAAAGCTGGACACTCCTGCTGTAAAGGGTTAGGCTGCTGCTCTGGAGCCAAGTATTATTTCAGCAGGTCTATTTGTGTCAATTAGCAATTGTTAAGTTTGGGCAATGACGAGGCAGGAGACCACACAAGTGACAACAGCTCTTTAGTTTATTGTGACCCAGCAAAAGACCAACAGCAAAAACCCCTCTTTAAATACTACTTTGGCTGAGGCATCAGCCAATCAGCAACGTGCTAGTTCCCACCCAAACTTCCCTCTTAAAGTTCAAATACATAACACTCTTCCCCTCCCAGAACGCATTGAGCCCCTTTTTTGCATGGAATTTGCATGTTATTTCTCCACGTAGTCACGCAGGTAAACGGGGCGTCCCCTAACTCTTTCTGACCTGCGCAATTCATTCCCTGGGAGTGAGTCGAGCTGGTCAGAGGGACTGTTTGTTCCTCCTAGCTCCTCCTCTGGGCCCTCCGGCCCTGGATTACTTGCAGAGTCGTCCCTGCAGTCTTCTGGAGGAGCCGGTTGGCGTCGCTGGACTTCTACAAGTTCAGATAAGTCCTCCGATCGCCGCGGGTCTGAGTTAGCTGTTGGTTCAAATATTTGGTAGTCAGGGTCTGGTTGCGCGGTTTCTGATTTATTTTGTACCCTTCTTCGTAATTGATCTATGTGGCGTTTCCATACTCGGCCATCCCCCATGTCCACTATATATGATTTTGGACCTGTTACTCCAGTGATCGTTCCTTTAAGCCATGCTGGGCCTTCACTATAGTTATGTGCCCACACTGAATCACCCATTGTCATTTCCCTGGTTTTTTCCTGGATGCCTTGGTACCTGTCAGGGGAATATGTTGGGTTTAATCTATCTAATGGACACCTGAGTTTCCTACCTATCAATAGTTCGGATGGGCTGTGCCCTGTGGCTACATAGTGGGTTCTGTGTTGTACCGCTAGGAAGGTATCGATTTTGGCTTGCCAATCACCGGGGGTTATTCTAGATAGCGCTTCCTTGGCACTGCGAACGAATCGTTCTGCAAGTCCGTTCGTCGCCGGGTGGAAAGGCGCCGAGAGGACATGTCGGATGCCCTCTTCTGCTAAGTACCCCTCGAATTGAGTAGCCGTGAATTGCGGGCCATTGTCGGACACTAGGGTGTCTGGCAATCCGTGTGTTACAAAAAGGTGCCGCAATGTTGTAATTACGGCTTCGGCTGTTGTGGATTTCATAAGCAAGATTTCTAACCACTTTGAAAATGCGTCTACCACGATTAAAAAGGTTTGCCCATGGAATGGCCTGGCAAAGTCTATGTGGATCCTGGACCAAGGACCCTGGGGTTTCTCCCACTCCCTTATGGGGGCTGTCGGGGGTAGTGGCCTTGACTCTTGGCAGGCCTGGCATTTTCCTACCCTGTCACTAATGTCTTTATCCATTTGTGGCCACCACACATAACTCCTCGCAAGGCTTTTCATTCTCACAATCCCTGGGTAACCCACATGTAACAGTTCCAACACGTTTTCTCGCAGTTTCTCCGGAATAACCACTCTATCCCCCCATAACAGACAATCCCCTTGAACCGACAGTTCCGAGCGGTTTTTGGTAAAGTCTTTGAAACGATCCCCCGGTGCATCAGGCCATCCCCTCTGTACCCAACCGATTACAGTCCTTATAATAACGTCTCTGTACGATGCCCTAGTCACTTCCTTAGAAGTGACCGGCCCAGAGTCTAGAGAGTCAATTAGTAGGATGGGTGTCCCCGGGGTTGGGTCTTCGATTGTCTCTGGTAACGGGCATCTACTCAAAGCGTCCGCGTGTCCTAGGTCCTTCCCTGGACGGTGGGACAATTTGTACGAGTATGCTGCCAGGAAAATAGTCCAACGGGTCATCCTGGGTGATAGAGCAACCGGAGTTGGACGGTCCCCTGCCAGGAGTCCTAATAGCGGTCTGTGGTCTGTTACTATTTCGAAATGGCGCCCAAATAGGTATTCGTGGAATTTTTTGACTCCTGAAACTATGGCCAGGGCCTCTCTGTCTAACTGGCTATAGTTTCTTTCTGCTGCTGACATCGTGCGGGAAAAATATGCTATGGGGGCTTCCGATCCGTTCGGCAGCCTATGGCTGAGGAAAGCCCCTACCCCGTAGGGTGACGCATCGCAGACTAGCACTAGTGGTAATGTCCCGTTGTATTGGATTAGCAGGCTATCACTGGACAAAAGGTTCTTAACGCCCTCGAATGCCCTAGCCTCAACCTTGCCCCATGTCCAAACAGCCTTTTTTGCTAATAGCTTGTGCAGCGGCCCTGCTACTGTTGCTTTATTTCGCAAGAAAACCACGTAGAAGTTCACAAGCCCTAAAAATGCCTGTAACTCAGCCTTATTTTTGGGAGCCGGAGCCTTTTTGATGGCTCGCACTTTGCTCTCCGTGGGGTGGATGCCTTCTCTGTCTATTTGGTAACCCAAGAATTCTACGGATTCGACTCCTATCTGGCATTTGTTGAGCTTGACCTTAAGTCCAGCAGACCTGAAAATGCCCAAGACCTTCCGTAGTTTGACCCCTAACTCATCTAGGTTCTCTGCTGAAACTAGTACGTCGTCAAAATGTGGCACGACCCCCGGTATTCCCTGTAGCAGTCGTTCCATTAGATTTTGGAACAACCCTGGGGCTACGCTGACTCCAAACTGGAGTCGAGTGCATTTGAAAGCGCCTCGATGCGTTACAATCGTCTGCGCCTCGGCTGTGTCATTGTCTACGGGTAATTGTTGGTAGGCTTCGGCCAAATCGAGTTTGGCGAAGACCTGCCCTTGTCCCAATGAGTGTAACAGATGTTGCACTACGGGAACGGGGTATGCGCTCTTTTGCAATGCTTTGTTAAGCGTTGCCTTGTAGTCAGCGCAAATCCGGACTGATCCGTCCGGTTTGACTGGGGTCACAATCGGTGTCTCCCATTTGGCATGGTCGACGGGGACTAGTATGCCCTGGTTTACTAGTTTGTCTAACTCCCGGTCAATCTTGGGCTTAAGGGCAAAGGGGACCCGCCTAGCCTTTAACCTAATGGGAGCCACCTGGGGATCTAAATTAAACGAAATAGGGGTCCCCACGTACTTGCCCAGGTAGTCCTGGAAGACGTCCTCGAACTCTTTCAGCAGTTCATCCTTTAGGTTGACTCCACTGCTGTGAACCCCGGTCACTTCCATCCCCAGGGCTCTGAACCAGTCCAGGCCTAGCAAGCTTGGAAGGTTCCCATCTACGATGGTGATCAGTAGAGTTTTCTTAAAATTCCCGTATCTCACTTTGACGGACGTGACTCCTTGAACAGGGATCCGGTTTCCCTGGTAGTCTTGCACTCTCAGCTTTTGGGTTTGCAGTTGTCGTTTCGCGACATCTGGCAGGCTCCTCGTGACAGGGTCCCAGGACATGATCGTGATCGACGAGCCGGTGTCCATCTCCATCTTACATGGCACTCCTTCAATGTGCGTTCGTGTGAATATCTTTTTTTCTATTCGCATTGATGCGTGACCCACTCGTACAGTTGTTTGGTTCAATTTCGCACCTCTTTTGGATGGGCCAATCCCTGGCCGTTTCGTCGGTCCAGCGCTCTGCTGATTGGCCGGTTTGAATTTTGGGCGGGACGGTTGTGGGGCTCGACAGGCTTGTGCGATGTGCCCTTTCTTTTCGCACCGCCGGCAAATTGCGTCCTTGAATCTGCAATTTTATCGTTGGTGTTGGCCTCCACAGTTTACGCACTCATCCCGGTCGCCTCTCTCTGACCTCCCGGTATGGAAGACCTCTTCTTCTTCCTCGCCCCCGGATTTGGCCTCGACAACCTCGCTGTGGACCGGCGCTGCTTTCGTGCCGGTGTTTGGTGCGTTCGGTTTCTGTAGGGTCTCCGCCGCTTTGGTGGACATCTCGTGTGCCCTTGCCTCGTCCAGGGCCAGGGCTAGGGTTAGGTTGCTTTTGGACAGCAACCGCCTCTGTAACCGAATGTCCCAGACCCCACAAATGAGTTGCTCCAATAATGAGTCATCCAAGTCCCGGTACTCACAGTGGTTCGCGGCTTTCCTCAACACGGCCATGTACACACTTATCGATTCGCCCTCTCGCTGAACTCTCTGTCTCAGCTCAAAACGCTGAACAAACTTCGATGGCATCGGAGCGTAGTGTGCCTTCAGTGTCGTTTGCAGCGTTTGCCATGTTACCGACTGCACCGGCGTTGGCTCCGATAGCAATTTGGCGGTATCGAAGACCTCTGGTCCGCAGTGACTCAGGAAGTAAGCACGCTTCCGATTGTCCGAGACTCCCTGTAGTTCGTTCGCTTCGAGGAAACACTCGAAACGAGCCATGTACGACCCCCATTTTTCCTTGGCAGGGTCAAATGGCGCTGGCGGTGTATAGCTAGACATTGCTATGTAACCGCTTCCGATACTGGCTGGGTTTTGCGAATCCGTACTCCTTCAGCTCTTTTCCTGGTCTCGCTGCCTCAGTATCCCATCCTCGTCGCCAATGTTAAGTTTGGGCAATGACGAGGCAGGAGACCACACAAGTGACAACAACTCTTTAGTTTATTGTGACCCAGCAAAAGACCAACAGCAAAAACCCCTCTTTAAATACTATTTTGGCTGAGGCATCAGCCAATCAGCAATGTGCTAGTTCCCGCCCAAACTTCCCTCTTAAAGTTCAAATACGTAACAGCAATGTTATTAGGATGATGTAGTCCAGGGATGGCAAATCTATGTCAAAGGTGAAACGCCACAAAATTTTGGGTGACACACTATCATTCTATACCCGACAACAACTATTCTTGAAAACATGTCCTGTTCCTGCATAATTTTTGGAAGCTGCGGAGGCCATGCAAAAATGGGGTGTGCCCAGAGGGTGTTGTAGTTTGTTTTACTTGTACTTTGTTTTTGTAATTATTTGACATTTCTTTATATCATACATAACACCGCATGATTGATCTGTATTTTTTAAATGAATGAATATGTAAAGAATTGTTTCTCTGTTGTTTCCCAAGTGGGTAGGGGGCAGTGACATGTCAGTAGAGTCAGGTTAGACATTCCAAAATTGTTGATACACCAAACCCAAAAGATTCACCATCACTGATAAAGATTATTGGTCTGTCTCAAAATTGTTTCCAAAACTTCTTGGTATTGGAGTAATTTTTCTCAGATAAATAGAAGAAGGGATGGATAAATGAGACTAGGAATCAGGTTGGATTTTTTAATGAGTACAAATTACTAATTTTAATATGCTAATTGTTTGTCTCTCCAAAGGTACAAACAACCCTTTTCTTGTGGAGTCCGTTCCAGAGGCTCACCTTGGTGTCCATATGTGGGGTAGCTCTATCCAGATGAGCCGGTCACACAGTGGCCAAGGGGAAAGCCAAGCAGCTGGGCCAGGTAACCCAAAATTTTGAGCCACCAACCACAGATGTTTTACATTGATCATCCTTGAGACCCTGCAGTTGCAGTTGCCAAAGTTTCCAGCAAGTCAAAAAAATCTTACATTATTCATTTTATTTCTCCTTTCCGCTTGTTCTCTGTGCTACCCTTCATTAAAAAAATAAAAACTTCTCAAGGCAGGTGAGACCAAAAAATTATAGGTAAATCAGCTTGTATATTTTTGTGAATAAATCTAGTATCACAGAAAGCCCACAAGCCTTCTGTGACTTCCCTTTAAAGAAATTGTTGTCATCCCTGAAATATCTCCTTGCTTGGAAGTAAGGCACCAGGACATATCAATATGTTCTTCTGAGATAAGCTCCATCCTGCGGTTTTTTATTTGGGCATGGAATACCTGCCTTGTTGTGGGAAACTTCAGCAAATTCAACAAATGGATGGCTAATAACAAACTTTTAAAATAGTAGAGGAACTTGCTAGGCACTTCAAATGTATGCAGCTTTGGTGGAGCCAAAAGCTCACTCTGCAAAGATATGGGGTTATATAAAAAGGTTCTAAAAGTATATCAAGGGTGAAAATTGTATTTAAATATCATCACTTTTAATTATTAGACTTTATCCCACATACCCACACCATTTCCCCATATCAAATGTGATTCCTAGGTTTAAAATTAAATATGTACTCTGTTTCCTCCAAAATAAGACATCCCCTTATAATAAGCCCAATCAGGCTTTTGAGCGCATGGCAATAAGCCCAAGCACTTATTTCAAGGTTCAGAAAAATATAAAACAAGGTCTTATTTTTGGGGAAACACGGTATATGAACCAGAAAGAAAGAGAGAGAGAGAAAGAGAGAAAGTGTGTCTTATAATTTAACTAGCTTCATACAACATAATAGACTAAGCTAGAATTAAGCTGGGGGATTTTTGGGGGCCGTGTCAGTTTATGCCAGGCATGAAAATAAATTCCAGTTCTCCAGCAATTCAACTTCCTAATTTTGTAAATAGCTAACAGAGAACTTTCACAGCTTTAGTAAGGCTACTTTACTTACCATGTTGCAGACAAGGAAAAAGATATATTGCAAAATACAACAATTGAGCTTCATATAAAGGTCAGTCCCAGAGTTTAAATTCCAGGTCTTTTCTTTCCATTCTTTCATGTCAACAGACTTATGACTACAATTGAACCCAAAATTTATGTTGCTAAGCAAGACAGTTGTTAAGTGAACCATACCCCATTTTACAGCCTTTTTGTCATGATTGTTAACTAAATCACTACAGTTGTTAAGTAAATCATGCAGTTGTTAAGCGAATCTGCCTTCTCCATTGAGTTTACATGTCAGAAGCTTCCTAGCACAGGGTTCCCAACCTTTTGGACCTCGGATCACCAAGTTCATAATTTTAAATCCCTCGGACCACTAATACCGCCCTGAGTCCTTAGGGAGATAGGGCAGTATATAAATATGATAAATAAATAAATAAATAAATAAAATACGAATCCAGTGCACTGCTTTTTGAAGCGCCTGGACTCCCAGTGATGGGATGGGGTCCTTCAGGCACTCTTCCTCCTTTCTCTTTCTCTCTCTCTCCCTCTCTCTCTCCCACTCTTTCTCTCTCATTCTCCATTCGCTTTCTTTCATTCTTTCATTCTGTCTCTTTCTCTCTCTTTCTCTGTCTTTCTCTCTTCCCCCTCTCTTTCTCATTCTCTCTCTCTTTCTCTCTCTCTCTCTCTCCCCCCCTCCTCATTCTCATCTCATGGGCCAGCCAGTTTCTTGGGGCTGAGAGGAAGTCAAGCATCTCCCTGAGAGACCATGGTTCATGGAGCACCAACAAGGATTGGCGAAATCCAGCAAGAGATGAAGCTTCGCTTCCACTCTGGAATATGGAGCGAATCTCCATCCCCTGCCCTTCCCTTGCCAGGCCAGGAGTGACTGTGGAGGGAGGGCAAGGTGCAGGGACAGCTACTGGTGGGTTCAGCTGACAGGAAGCTACAGCAGGGGGTAGAAACAGCCCAGGGTTCCCACCACCCATTGCTTCGACCCGCCTGCACCACCACCACCCCTTGCACGATTACCTCATTCCAGCCAGTGAGGGCTGTGCTGTTGCAAGTTGCACAAACCTCCCTCTACGGTGGAGATTTACAATCCCACCATGAGTTGCCTGGCCAGTCCCATATTCCAGAGCTCTAGTCACAGGACTGGACATTGCTCATCCCGGATCAGCTGTTCCACCTGGGTGCACTGCGGACCACCAAAATTTTCTCACAGATCACCAGTGGTCCGTGGACCACCAGTTGGTGACCACTCCCCTAAGAAGGTTGCAAATGAGCATCCCAGGACCCTGGGACACTGCAACCATTGTAAAACATGCCAGTTGCCAAGCACCAAAAGTCTGATTATGTGACTGTTGAGATACTGCAATGATCATAAATTTGAGAATTGGTAATGAGAGGCTTGGACTAAAAGACCTCCAAGGTCCCTTCCAACTCTGTTATTCTATATTCTTCTTTTCAGTGCTGACTTTCAGCTGTTCATTTCTCAGCCTTCAGAATAGAAGATTCCTCTTCCATATTAACATAATGACTCTGTCCGGCCTGAGAATTGTTAGTTCCTGCCTTACCATCTTCAGTCCTTAGAGTAAACATGTTAGAGGACCATATAAATTCAATCAATCAATCAATAACAAGAAATCATTGTTTAAAGTGTTTGTGTACCAAATTGATATTGCATGTAAAGCCTATTATAATATCTATGTCAATATTTCAAAATACATTGGATTATAATCCAGCCAATCTGAAAGAGGTTATGTTGAAGAAGGTTACCAAGTGTAGTCTGCACTGTGCTTTTTCAGAAATGACTATGGATCTTCAGACCATTTATTGTGTGCTGCTCAGTACCTGTCTTTCTTTTCACCTCTCTGAGCAGATTTTTTTGATGAAGCAGAGCTGGAGGTGGCCATTTTGGAAGAAACCCAGCCTATCAACAAGAATGAATCCATTCCCAAGAATGGCTGGCAGGTCAAAAAAAGAGAAGGTGAGGCCAGGGAAGGGAGGGATTGCTGAGATTGCTATGATGTCATTCTCTGTTGCTAAGTGACTATCTTTGGAGTGAAGCACATGGTTGCCAGGCAACAAAGTTGGGTCAACAAGTCAAGCTTGTAAGCACCCGACAAGGAATGAATTCCTCCTTCATGAACTGGGGTGACCAAAAGTGGAAGCAATGTAACAGATATGATGCTAAGAATAATGGTACCAATGGACCTCTGTCTCAATGTTCCTTACCTGAATTTCCATTTTTTTCTAGGCGCCTAGAGGTTTTTCAGAGCTACTGTGCCTTTTGTTAAAAGCTTCTGCCTTTTGCATATTTTAGTTCTTCCTTTTTAGCTAGAATTGGGACGGAAGGCTAGTGATGAATTCTCCCTGGATTAGCCAATTTCAAAGATATCAGTTCTAGGATTTAATTGTTAATTATTAAATTATTTGTTAAAATCTGCTTTTAAACTTGCTCCAGATTTAATATAGAACCAGTTCATAATTAGTGGAAGTTAAATTAATCATGACTAAGTTTGATTTTGGATAGACAACATATAGCTGTAATAAGGATGGTCCCTCTGAACAGCTCTTAATAATACTCATCAGAAGATACTATACAAGTCAGCATTTCTCAGCCTTGGCTCTGTGTGAACTTCAGTTCCCAGATTTCTCCAGCCAATCATGCCATACTGATTGGGGAATTCTGGGAGCTGAAATCCACACATATTAAAATGATTGAAGCTAAGAAACATTGTTATAGGTATTTCTCCCAATACATTTGATTCTGTTACATGGAAAAAGATGGAAGAAATGGTAGGAAAATGAAGGTTGCATTACAAAAGGAAGACAATATCTGATGCCCTTCCCCTCTCCAAAATGCCCTTCATATCAGTGTTTTAAATATTACTTACAACTTTTTGAATTTGTTGAATATTTATTTATTCAGAAGCAGAACTGTGTTTGTGGGGCGATATATAGTAAAATTATGGATGGAACTCTTTCCAGGCATTGCCATGTTAGTGACTTGTTTAATTTCCAGTTTACATTTACATCAGTCCAAAAGTATGGGTGGCTTCTGACCACCAAAAGATTTCTTCCCTCCAGTCTTGTTTCTGACTTTGAGACTTAATAATATCTCCCTTGGATATCATGTCATCTTTGATCATGTACAGGACGACCAAGTACTAAACGGCAAGGCCAGACTGCCAGATCAAAGAGAGAAAGTTTATCCCCGAGACATGACATTCCATCTCCCATGGTGGGTATGGAAGATGAGGTTCCTGAGCATGTATCCCAGGCAACCAAATCAAAAAAGGAAAGGTTAACCCTAGTACAGAAGGTTCCATCAGTCGTCATGGATATGGAAGGTGAGACTTCTGAGATACGAGATAAGTAAGAATCCAGTGGGGTTGGGGAAAAGAAACTATACAAGTATGAAATGAAATGAGAATGAATGTTGGTAGTCTATGGTTCCTGCTACAAATAAATAGGTGCAGAAAACTTGTGTTTTTGAAAGGAATTATCTTAAATTGTAGCAAGGCAAATTAAGATGAAATACTAGGAAGAATAGTTAAACAATGGAGCCAGTTACCGAGAGACATGGTGGTAGTCTCTTTGTTTTGTTTTTTTTGGGGTTTTTTTCCATAAAAAAGTTTTATTTTTACAATCATGTCAAACAACTCATTCCATGTACAGTTTTATACAATTAGTCGGGCCTGCCCAGTCACCACCCCCCTTTTTAACACTCTTCCCTCTTCTACCTTCTTTTACTTTCCAGACCTTCCTCTCCTTCTCTTATCTACATCCTCTCCTCCCTCCACCCTACACCTTCCTTCTCCCTCTTCTACCCCTCTTCCTTCCTCTTCTCCTCTTTCCTACCTCCTACTCTCTCTTTTCTCCCTCCCCACCGTTCTAAAATGGTAACTGGGCAGACCCGACCCTACATTAATTATATTTATACATCTTCAATAATCCCTGTACATTAACCATCACTCCATCTCTAGCCTCAACCCCCCAATTCCCCTCCCCCTTACCCCCACCCCCCACCCTGTCTTCCCAGAACAAAATGCAGGGTATCAAAACTAACAATCATAATCTAAAATAATTCCTAAATTATAATCTCTAGTCTCTCCACACTTAATCACACTCTCAATTCCCCTCTCCTTCAGAAATATATCTAATACAAAATATTTCCTAAATTTACTCATATGCTATTCGATATTTTTTTATCTGATACTTATTTTGAATATAATCAATCCACATTTTCCATTCTAAAATATATTTTTCTTGTGTATAGTCTTTCAAGTAAGCAGAGATTTTGCCATTTCTGCCAGATTTGATACTTTAAGTGTCCATTCTTCAATTGTAGGTAATTCTTCTTTCTTCCAATATTGAGCAATCAAAAGTCTTGCGGCTGTTATTAAGTTCAAAATCAATTTAGTCTCTATAGCTGTACAATCCATAATTATTCCTAGTAAAAAGAACTGCGGGGTAAACTTAATCTTCTTTCCAAAATATTCTGCATGATCCACCATACTTTAATCCAAAATGCTTTAACTTTTTTACAAGTCCACCATATATGGTAATAAGTGGCATCTTCACAATCGCATCTCCAACATTTAGCCTGTACATTAGGATACATACATGACAATTTTTGGGGGTCTAAATGCCATCTATAAAACATCTTATAAAAATTTTCTCTCATATTTTGCGCTTGTGTAAATTTAACATTCCTCACCCAAATTCTTTCCCAAGTTTCCAACATTATTGGTTGCTGAAAATTTTGTGCCCACTTAATCATACAATCCTTAACCAATTCAGTCTCTGAGTCTATTTCTACTAATACATTATACAACCTCTTAATATGCTGTTGGCCTTGATCTCTCATTTGTTTTAACAAATTATCCTCAATTTGCTTAACACCTATTTTTTGATCTAATTTCCATCTAGCTTGTAATTGTCCATATTGGAACCATGTATAATTTTTCCCTTCTTCCCCCATCTTTTCTCTAGATTTTAATTGTAATTCCCCCTTTTCCATACAAAGAAGTTCTTTATAGGTAACTACCTCCATCTTTTGATATATATTTATATTTTCTATCATGTGTCTTCTGCTTGTCCATATCGGAATCTTTCCATCTAATTATATTGATATTTCCTCCAAACCCTCAATAATGCATTTCTAATTATATTATTTTTAAATATTTTATCTACTTTCTTATCATATAATAAATAGGCATGCCACCCATATAACAAACCATAACCTTCTATATTCAAAACTCTTTCCTCAGTTAAATTAATCCAATCAGTAATTAATGATAAGACAACTGCTTCATAATACAATTTTAAGTTAGGCATTTTAAGACCCCCCCTTTCCCTTGTATCCTGCATTATTTTTAATTTTATTCTTGGTTTTTTGCCCATCCATACAAATTTATTAATCCCCTTTTGCCATTCCTGTAATTTAATATCATTCTTAAGCACCGGTATCATTTGAAACAAAAATAAAAACCTGGGCAAAACATTCATTTTTATAGCCGCTATTCTTCCCAGCAAAGATAGTTGTAACTTCTTCCAACTCTCCATTTCTTTCCATACCTTCTGCCACAATACCTCATAATTATTTTTGTATAATTTAACATTTGAAGCTGTAATATATATTCCTAAATATTTAACCTTTTTAACAATTTCAAAACCTGTAGTTCTTTCTAACTCTTCTTTTTGTTGTATATTCATATTTTTAGTTATCATCTTTGTCTTTTGCTGATTCACCTTAAATCCAGATACTTTGCCATACTGACCAATTATATCTTTTAAACCAGTAACTGAGTATATTGGTTGAGATACAGTAACAACCAGGTCATCTGCAAAAGCTCTTAATCTGTAATCTTGATGTTTAACTCTAATTCCCTTTATTCGATCGGAACCACGTATTTTATTCAGAAGAATTTCTAAAGTTAAAATAAAAAGTAATGGGGACAAGGGACATCCCTGTCTCGTCCCTTTCCCAATTTTAAAAGTTTCTGTTAACCCACCATTTACTATTATTTGTGCTGTTTGCTTCTGATATATTGCTTTAATTGCATGGATAAAATAATCCCCAAATTGCATTTTTTCTATTACTTTAAACAAAAACTGCCAATCCAATCTATCAAAAGCTTTTTCAGCATCCAAAAAAAGGAATGCCGCTGAGACTTGGTTGTTTCGTTCCAAATATTCAAGTAAATTTACGATTTGCCTCACATTATATCTCATCTGCCTACCCTTAATAAATCCTGACTGATCATTATGAATTATTTGATTCATCACTGGCATTAATCTATTAGCAAGTATCTTGGTAAATATCTTGTAATCAGTATTTAAAAGTGATATAGGCCTATAATTCTCTGCTTTAATACCATCTCGATCTTCCTTCGGTATTAACGAAATAAATGTCCTCCATGAAGGGGGAACATCTCCTCCCATTTGAATTTTATTAAATAACTCTTTAAGTGGTTCAACCATCTCATTTTGTAAATTTTTATAATAAACAGCTGTTAAACCATCTGTACCTGGTGCTTTACCGATTTTAAGTTGCTTAATTGCTAACAAAATTTCCTCTGAAGTAATTAATTGATTCAGTTCTTCTCTTTGGTTTTCTGTAAGCTCACAAATATTTTGTTGTTGTAAATATCTTTCTATCTCTGTATCATCAATCATATCCCTAGAATATAACTTACTATAATATTCTAAAAATGCTTTTTTAATCAAGTTCTTTTGATAAACTTCCTTACCCCTATATTCTATTTTATCAATCGTTCGTGATTTCTGTTTTTTCCTTATTAAATAGGCAAGCCATCTTCCTGGCTTATTGGCATTATTAAACGTATTATGTTTTACATATTGTAAATTAATTGCTACTTGATCTGCCATCAACATATTAAACTGACCTCTTAATATATTTATTGATTCTTTTATTTTACTATTTCCTGGGCTATTTATCAATAATTGTTCTTTCTTTTTAATTTCCTCTTCCAGTTCCTTTTTCTTTTTCTGCAATTTATTTTTGTATTTAATATTCATTTGTATAAGATTTCCTCTCATATAAGCCTTGCTGGCGTCCCAAATCATCTCTATAGATGTCTCTTTTTTCATATTCATAATAAAAAATCCTTTCATTTGCGTTTTACATTCATTTACATTTTGTTCATATTTAAACAAATTCTCATTCAACCTCCATGATCTCCTAGCCTCCTTTTCCCAATCAAATTCAATCCAAACCGGACTATGATCAGATAGAGTTCTTGAACAAATCTTAGTCTTCTTCACTCTAGAATACAAATCATTAGTAATCAAAATAAAATCAATCCTCGAAAATGATTGATGCCTGTCAGAAAAGAAGGTAAAATCCCTCTCTTCTGTATTATGTTCTCTCCAAATATCTCTTAATTCCAAGTCCTCCATCATTTCAAAAAAAGCTTTTGGTAATTTCGCCCAGCTTGCGTGGTAGTCTCTTTGTTGATGCATCAATGCAAAGTCTTTTCTTGGAGATACTGCAATTTGTGGCCTTCACTAAGTAGGCAGTTGGATAATATCTCCCAGTGCTAAGATTTTACAGCATCATGTACACAATTGATTCCTGAGAGTGGAAATGCAACAATGGATACCTTTCCTGGATTCTCTAATTTTAGTAGGGAAAGAAGATATTTATTTACAGCTATACATATATGAGTATGTATAGGAGGTGGCACAGTGGCTCAACAGTTAAGACTCTGGGCTTGTCAGCAGGAAATCCGGCAGCCCAGGTTTGAGATGTGAGCACCATGTGATGAGGTGAGCTCCTATCCTTGCCCCAGCTCCTGCCAGCCTAGCAGTTTAAAAGCATGAAAGTATCACTTCAGTGGGAAGATTATAGCCCTCCATGACATCATGGTGGTGAAAATGATGGTGGAAATGTCTTTGCACAGTGCTGGCTCAATGGCCTTGAAATGGAGATGAGCATTGCCCCCTATAGACAACAATGACCAGCAGAGTAAAATCATCAGAGCTCCTTACTCTTTTTTTTATACATATATGAGGGGTAAGGTAACAGACTCTAAGGTAGTAAACATATAAAAATGTGGCATCAGAATAATCCAGAGTCCAAACAGAATGAGAAGTGATACATTTAACATCTTATTTAATTTAGTTTTGAAAAATGATCTTCCCAAAGAAGTCCCAAAGTCTACAGAGTCCAAAAAAGCCATTGGGGATATACATAACATTGATATGCTCCAAAGCAACTCTGAAAGTGAGGGGGAATACTCCCAGGAGCTGACCGTACCTCCTTCACCTATGAAGAAGCCCCGTGAGTGGATGCTAAGACACAGAGGTTAGTGGTCTTTCTGCATGGATGGGAGTAGTGGCTGGAAACGGGTGATCTGGGCACTGATCAAACATGGCTCTACTTTGCTTTGGACGTTTGTTGCATCTTGTGACTTTGGAACTTCAGCCCTTTTCCAAATGTGATAGGAACGGGCCAAGTGTAATTGGACATGCAAGAAATTTGCCTCCAGTGCATGAATTCTCAGGGTACATATAAACCACAAAGTGATAAGTTATAGATCACAAATCATAAGATACAATCATAAATCATAAGATACAAACAAGTGATAAATCATAAGATACCAATAGGAGAAGGTGGTAGGAAAGATGAGAAGGTGAAAAAGATAAGAAGATGAGAAGGATAATAGCAATACAGCCCTACTACATTGGATACATATCTTTAGATATAAGACAATATTGTGGGAATTGGGTGTTTAGCAGAGTGGTGGCATGGGGGAAAACTGTCTTTGTGTCCAGTTGTTTTGACATGCGAAACAATGTCCTGAGTGGAGAAGTTGAAACAATTTATGCCCAGGATGTGACATATTTTCAGAAAATAAGCCCTGTACCCTTTTTTTTGCAATTGTTCTTCTTGCCATGGTTTTAATGTCTCACTTTGTTGTGATTTTATAGTTTTAACTATAAAATCACAACAAACACCCCAACAAAGCTATCCAAGTACTGTCCCGGTGTTTGGAAGCCGTATGGGTCTGGATG
The DNA here is from genome assembly GCF_028640845.1 of Ahaetulla prasina. Classification (NCBI taxonomy): domain Eukaryota; kingdom Metazoa; phylum Chordata; class Lepidosauria; order Squamata; family Colubridae; genus Ahaetulla; species Ahaetulla prasina. The sequence continues at coordinate 26,072,226 of NC_080542.1, forward strand.
GGGAGGAACAGGCTCAAGCTTAATCCCTCCAAGACGGAGTGGCTGTGGATGCCGGCACCCCGGTACAGTCAGCTGCAGTTGCGGCTGTCTGTTGGGGGCGAGTCATTGGCCCCGATGGAAAGGGTGCGCAACTTGGGCGTGCTCCTGGATGGGTGGTTGTCTTTTGAAGACCATTTGATGACCGTCTCTAGGAGAGCTTTTTATCAGGTTCGCCTGATCCGCCAGTCCCCTTCCTGGACCGGGATGCCTTATGCATGGTCACTCATGCTCTCGTTACCTCTCGCCTGGACTATTGCACTGCTCTCTACATGGGGCTCCCCTTGAAGAGCACCCGGAGACTCCAGTTAGTCCAGAATGCGGCTGCGCGGGTTATTGAGGGAGCAGTTCGGAGCTCCCATGTAACACCTATCCTGCGCAGACTGCACTGGCTGCCTGTTGTCTTCCGGGTGCGCTTCAAGGTGTTGATTACTACCTTTAAAGCGCTCCATGGCTTAGGACCGGGATACTTACGGGACCGTCTACTGCCATCGTCTATCTCCCAACGACCGGTGCATTCTTACAGAGAGGGACTCCTTAGGGTGCCGTCAGCCAAGCAATGTTGACTGGCGGCCCCCAGGGGGAGGGCCTTCTCTGTGGGGGCTCCTATCCTATGGAATGAACTTCCCCCTGGACTTCGATAATTACCTGACCTCAGGACCTTTCGCCGCGAACTTAAAACTTATTTATTCCGTCTTGCTGGACTGGCTTGAATTTTTAAAATTTTAAATCGATTTTATGGGTTTTAAATTTTTGTAAATTTTATAGGGAGATATTTTATTTCAATGTGGCCATTCGAATAAGTTTTTTAAGGGTTGTTTTTAGTATTGTATGTGTAGCTTGTGTATTTTATTCTGGCTGTGCACCACCCTGAGTCCTTCGGGAGAAGGGCGGTATACAAATTAAATAATTATTATTATTATTATTATTATTATTATTATTATTATTATTATTATTATTATTATTATTATTATTATTATTATTATTATTATTATTATTATTAAACTCTGGGCTTTAAACCATTTAGAAATTGTACTGATAATAAAAAGCACTTAAAGAAATGTAAACAAATAATCAAAATTTGGGAGCCTGGATTCATATGTTCTCAAACAAGAAAGCAAACCTCAGGAGTTAGGACTACTGGCTTGAACCTCATAGTGTATTGGGGTGGAATTAAAAATGAGAAAGAGTGAAAGAAAGGATCACATTCCTCATCTAACTGTTGCAATTCTCCTTGATTTTTCCAGGGTCTCTCACTAATGGAAGGAGGAGTCCGAGTGAAGAAGAGGAAGAAAATGATAATGATGATGATGACGAAGACTTCAAGGATGACGATCAAGACATTCTCAGGAGTGTCATGTACATTCAAGAAGAAATTGACTTACCTGCGGTAAGGGGCTAAAGTAAAAACCGGATATGTTTTAAAGACCCCTTGGGAAATCTTTATCATTTCATCTAATGCACATTTATCATTACCTAACAGAAACGGATTTTCTTCTGATTTGAAGACATTTCTCCTTACCAACACCCCATGCACCTCCCTCTTACTGTTTCTCTGCCTTTGCATGTATTTTCACTGTGTATTTTGACTCTTTCATTATAAAGCAGAAAATGAGAGTGCTCTTTACAACATTTAATCCTTAGAGAGCAGAGAGGGTGCCCGTAGATTTGCAATACTTGGTATTTTACAGGTGGAAAAGCAAGTGGGTTGTAGTGTAAACCTGCTTTCAGATTTTATGACAACTTACCTCTTCTTCTCCCTGACAGTCTCCAAACGAGGAATCAAGCACTCCCTTGTCTCTCAAAGTGGATGACATCGAGGCATTTGTTTTGCAACCTGCCCCTCAGGGCCACACAATCCAGTGTCGCATCACACGAGACCGGAAAGGGATGGACAAGGGCATCTTCCCCTTTTACTACTTGCACCTTGAGATGGAAAATGGGAAGAAGGTATCAGGAAGCAAAGAATGATGCTGTATTTAAACACACACACACACACACACACACACATAGTTGAAAATATGTGATTCTGAATAATTTGTTTGAATTTGCATCCCATCTTATTCCAGAAAGAGGAAATTTTCTGCTAATTACTGTTTGGAGATGCAGTCCCAAAACAAACCAATTGGAAAAAAAGCCCAGTATTGTGATCCCCTTTATGAGAAACATACATTATATGCCATGGCACAAGTGGTCCTCAGTTAACAACCACTCATTCAGTTAAGCTTACAATGGTGTTGAAGAGATGGTATTTATGACCTGTCCTAAAGGTCCAGCATCCTCATAATCATGAAAGGCGCTTGGCAACCAGCCCAGATTTCTGACCATTACAGCATCCCAAGGTCACATAATTGTTATTTGCGACCTTCCAGTTTTCCACAAGCAGAGTTAACAGGGAAGCTAGTGGAAAGTCAGAAGCTGCAATCATGTGAGGTCTTCGCTTAACAACTTATGGGGACTTGCTTAACAATGATAACTAGGGACTGCCAAAATTGCCATTGTTAAGTGGTGTGATTCATATAATGTCTTGTTTTATGACTGTATTGTTTAGCAACAGATATTCTGTTCCCAGTTACTATTGTTAAGTGAGGACTAATAGTATATGTTTAATAAATCATGGTATTTTAAAAATATTCTTCACTAGATGCTCTGTAAAGGATTCAGCCTGCAAACAAGTGTCAGGTCTATCAGAAATAGCTAAATATCAGAACAATATGTCTTTCAAGGTATCTTTCGCACTTATTTGGTCTTTGAAAGTGCCTACAAGTCCTTAAAGACCGATCAGTCTTATATACTTGAAGTGACAACGCATTAGCTAGAAGCTCACAACACCAGCAAGAATGCTGTGATACTAATAATGCCGAGTTCATTCACTCTTGTAATGGTTGCTAGTCACAGAAGATGGCAGTATCTAGCCATCCTTGACTGATTTTGAAAGAGCTAGTAGGATGGGACCTGTTCAGTACATGACTGGAAAAGTCAACTGGAACTTGAAAAATATGGTGTCAAAATGCTTCTGTTTTATTATTTTTTAAAAAACATGGATGTGTCCTTGAAGTCACACAGTTGAGAGAGTCTTCATCTCTATTAAAATATTTTGATTCATTTTAATTAATGCTGCAGTTTCCTTTGAACTTACTTTCAGGAAGCAGGTGGATTGTCTGAATCCTGCCAAAAACAGACAGAACCTTTTGTTCCCACTGACACATACTTAGAGTGGACCTCAGCTCTCAGAATTGAACCGATGGCCAAATTAGAGTCCATATGTTTGGAGGACACTCTGCTTGGGGAAGGCTACCACAGAGAAATCCCAGCAGTGGTGCTCACACAATAGGATAAGTCAAACAGAGTAAACTATGTTTTGTTATGGTGTACAATTGCAATGTGAGCAAAAGATAGTTCTATAAAGATGAATTTGCTATTATGACAATTTGCATCTTTGTTCTCTTTGACATTCAATAACATTGAAATAGCAATAATGGCAATTGAAAAAAAGCAATTAGGAATGAATCTCATAGACAATTTGGTGTTTTCTTTCAGCGGTTCCTCATGTCTGGAAGGAAGAGAAAAAAAAGCAAGACTTCAAATTACCTTATTTCTTTAGATCCAATTGATCTGTCACGGGGTGGAGAAAACTTCATTGGCAAAGTCAGGTGTGTCTGGTTTGGAGCCTATTAAAGGCAGGTTTTAAAGCAGATAGACCTATATCCAGTAGTTCAGCTTTCTCCAGTGGATATACTGCAGAAGTGTTGAATGCATTCCCAGAATTCCTGACCAGGGTGGGGGATTGTGGGAGTTGAAATCTAGTACTCTACCCCTTTGTCAAGCATTAGAAGTTCTATGATCTTTAGTACGTCAAGTGCCAGTGTTTGTTTTTTTTTCTTTATGGGATAATGTACATAATTACTGAAGCAGGATAAGATAGACCTTTGGCATCAGTGAACATAAATATTTGAGAACATGTTATAGTTACTTCTTCAAAATGTTTTCTATGGTGGCAAGTGGGTCACTGTCATTGAAATAAAGAGTGACTAGGTTGTTAAAATGTGATGCACATTAAAGAACGGTGTAGCTTTGTTCACCCAGTTGCATCCACCATTTTGACATCATAAATACCCTTGCATAATAGCCACGCTGGACCAAAATCATGCATTTCCTAGCAGACTATTCAGTGACATTACTCTCCAATATGGGTAGACTTCACTTAGTGATTGCCTTTTTTTTTGTTGTGTTGCATTCAGAGAAGGGCATGAAACTCAATATTTTTTCAGCCAGAAAGGACCAACAATTGATAGGTATACTCCTCATTGATTTTATCATATATATATTTGAGAAGCTAAGTACAGCATGCAACTGTCAGGATTTAGAATGGGAATAATATTGCAGCCACTCAGACTGACATTAAGAAGCACCAGAAAATATCATAATAATAAATCTTTAAAAGATGGTCCTTTTGTAACTGAAAGTGTACACCTTTCTCCTATCTATGTCTTTCTAATAGAGGTAAAGGTTTCTGGGATGTGCAGTTTTCAGTGGAAAAATAACACCGTAGAAATCAATATAGTTCTTTCCTTGTACTTGATGTCCTCAAGGTGGCATCATTCCAGGGGTAAAATCCAACAGGTTCTGACAGGTTCTAGAGAACTGGTAGTGGAAGTTTTGAGTAGTTCAAAGAACCAGCAAATACCACCTCTGGCTGGCCCCAGAGTGTGGTGGCAATGGAGATTTTGCAATATCCTTCCCCCAGGAGTGTGGATGGAATGGGGATTTTGCAGTATCCTTCCCCTCCATGCCCACCAAGCCACAGCCACAGAACCAGTAGGGAAAATTTTTAGATTTCACCCCTGCATCATTCTCTATATATCAGAGTTGGACATATATGTGTGTGAAATCCATTTTATTATTTGGTCCTTTTCATTCTTACTATAAGCTGAGATGATTTGACGGAAATCATCTTTGTTTCCTAGCTGAGGGAGGGTGTTTGCCCATGAGGAGAAATCTAGGTTTCCCATTTACAAGTTTAGCGTTTAACTATAGTATTCTATGCAATGGGAGGGACTTCTGGACCCTGCTCTGAATTTCATCATATTTGCTGAAAACCCAGGTTTCATCTGATGTCAAGGTCAGAAGCACATGAAGACCCTAGGGCAGTGTTTCTCAAGCTTGGCAGCTTGAAGATGCATGGAAATTCTGGGAATTGAAGTCGACATATCTTCAAGTCGCCAAGGTTGAGAAACACTGCCCTAGGGTGTACCTGAAAAGAGTAGAAAAGAGATAGATCATAATGTAAAAAGCACATTCCTGAAAACTTTCCCAGGTGCCCTATCCTAATTTGAGAAGAGATCTAAATATAAAGGACTGATTTTGGAAAGTATAGTTCCTGTTCTCTATTATGTACTTTTTTATTATTGAGCCTTCTTCCATAGTTAAGACAGGATTTCCTTGTTGAGGAATTTTGTTTATAACAACACTACAGTTTCTAGAATCTCTTGGTGTACTTGATTTGTTTTTTTATGTACTAATCTGTAGTTTTCATCTTAGCTTTGGGTTCTTAATTAACATGTCGGCATGGCAAAAGGGATGATTGAAGGCAATATGGCAGGCTCTAAAATGCTTAAAGGAAGTAAACATCCCTTTTTTGCTTGCGTTCCAGATCTAACATGCTTGGGACCAAGTTCACTGTGTTTGACAATGGAATCAATCCAGAAAAAAAACCTTTTGTTCCAGAAACTGCCCACCTACGGCAGGAGTTAGTTGCCATTTGCTATGTAAGTATTACAGAACTGACCAAGGGGGAACTGATATGCTTCTATAAATAGGTAGCCTTCAACTCACGAATATTCATTTAACAACCATTTGAAGTTAAAACGACACTGAAAAAAGTGACTTATGACTAGTACTCATACAGCATCCCCACAGTCACATGATCAGAATTTGGGCACTTAGCAACTGGCATGTCTTATGATGGTTGAAGTGTCCCGGGTCATAGGATTTCCATGTACGCCCTTCCTAGGGGGTTCTGATGAATAAAATGAATGGAGGAAGTGGGATTTTCTTGATGCCCATGAGAATTGCTTAATAACCACAGCAAAAAGGTCGTAATATTGGGCATGATTCTCTTAATAACCACATTGCTTTGCAACAGAAGTTTTGGTCCTAGCTGTGGTCATAAATAAAGAACTATCTTTATTCGGAAAAATGCAAGTGCCAAAAAATATATGTCAAGCATAAAAAATCAGGAAATTCAGACAGTTCAAATGAATACATATGTTTATTGCAAGCTTAAGCACTCTGCAAGAATCTGAACAACAGATAGTCCTTAATTTACAGCAGTTCATTTAGTGACCGTTCAAAGTTACAATGGCACTGAAAAAAGTGATTTATGACCATTTTTCAAAGTTAAAACCTTTGTAGCATCCCTATGATCATGTGATCAAAATTCAGAAGCTTGGCAACTGGATCATGCTGTGTCCCAAGGTTATGTGATACCCTGTTGCAACCTTTTGATAAGCAAAGCCAATGGGGAAGCCAGATAACTTAACAATCGGGTTACTAACTTAACAATTGCAGAGATTCATTTAACAACAGAGGCAAGAGAGGTCGTAAAATTGGGCAAAACTCACTTAGCAAATGTCTCACTTAACAGAAATTTTGGACTCAGTTGTGGTCGTAAGTCAAGACTGATGATGCATTTGACCTCTCCTTCAGGATCAGCCTAGTCATCTCCTACAATACTCAGCCCAAAGAGTGTGCTAAGCCAGACAGCTCAGTAGCTTGATTCAGTTACATTGATTTTTATTTTTGTTTTATTAATACTGTAGCGGCGAGTTTTAATGAATTCATTTTAAAACAAAGATAAATGGTGTAAAATAAAAACGAACAATTTATTATACACAAAAAAGAAAGAAATAGAAAAGAAAGAAAATAAAATAAAAAGATGAACAAAATGTAATTACTCTATATCACCTGAAAGATTTGTTGTTGTTGTTGTTGTTGTTGTTAGTTGCGAAGTTGTGTCCGACCCATCGCGACCCCATGGACAACATTCCTCCAGGCCTTCCTGTCCTCTACCATCCTCTGGAGTCCATTTAAACTCATGCCTACTGCTTCAGTGACTCCATCCAGCCACCTCGTTCTCTGTCATCTCCTTCTTCTTTTGCCCTCAATCTTTCCCAGCATGAGGTTCTTCTCCAGTGAGTCCTTCTTTCTCATTAGGTGGCCAAAGTATTTCAGTTTCATCTTCAGGATCTGGCCTTCTAAATAGCAGTCAGGGTTGATCTCCTCTAGAACTGACTTGTTTGTTCGCCTTGCAGTCCAAGGGACTCGCAGGAGTCTTCTCCAGCACCAGAGTTCAAAGGCCTCAATTCTCTGGCACTCACCCTTGGTCCAACCTTCACAGCCATACATTGCAACTGGGAAAATCATAGCTTTGACTATACGCACTTTTGTTGGCAGGGTGATGTCTCTGCTTTTTAGTACGCTGTCTAGATTTGCAATAGCTTTCCTCCCCAGGAGCAAGCGTCTTTTAATTTCTTGGCTGCTGTCCCCATCTGCGATGATCTTGGAGCCCAGGAAAATAAAATCTGTCACTACCTCCATTTCTTCACCATCTATCTGCCAGGAATTGAAAGGGACAAATGCCATGATTTTAGTTTTCTTAATGTTGAGTTTCAAGCCAACTTTTGCACTCTCCTCCTTCACCCGCATCAAGAGACTCTTTAGTTCCTCTTCGCTTTCTGCCATTAGAGTGGCATCATCTGCATATCTGAGGTTGTTGATATTTCTTCCGGCAATCTTAATTCCAATTTTTGATTCATCTAGCCCCGCCTTTCTCATGATGTGTTCTGCATATAAGTTAAATAGGCAGGGTGATAGTATACAGCCTTGCTGGACTCCTTTCCCAATTTTGAACCAATCAGTGGTTCCGTGTCCAGTTCTCACTGTGGCTTCTTGCCCCGCATACAGGTTTCTCAAGAGACAAATAAGATGGTCTGGTATTCCCATCTCTTTAAGAACTTGCCACAATTTGTTGTGATCCACACAATCAAAGGCTTTAGCATAGTCAATGAAGCAGAAGTAGATGTTTTTCTGGAACTCCCTAGCTTTCTCCATGATCCAGCGTATGTTGGCAATTTGATCTCTAGTTCCTCTGCCTCTACGAAATCCTGCCTGTACTTCTGGTAGTTCTCGATCCACATACTGCTGGAGCCTAGCTTGTAGGATTTTAAGCATAACCTTACTAGCATGTGAAATGAGTGCAATGGTGCGATAGTTTGAACATTCTTTGGCATTGCCTTTCTTTGGAATTGGAATGTAAACTGACCTTTTCCAATCCTGTGGCCATTGTTGAGTTTTCCAAATTTGCTGGCAAATTGGGTGTAGCACTTTTACTGCGTCATCTTTTAAGATTTTGAATAGCTCAGCTGGAATACTGTCTCCTCCACTAGCTTTGTTGTTGCTCAGATTTCCTAAGGCCCATTTGACTTCACATTCTAGGATGTCTGGCTCAAGGTTAGTGACCACCCCATCGTGGTTATCAGGGATGTTAAGCTCATTCTTGTATAGTTCTTCTGTGTAATTTTGCCACCTCTTCTTAATCTCTTCTGCCTCTGCTAGGTCCCTGCCATTTTGGTCCTTTATCATGCCCACCTTTGCATGAAATGTTCCCTTCATATCTCCAATTTTCTTGAATAGATCTCTGGTCCTCCCTATTCTATTGTTTTCTTCTATTTCTTTGCACTGTTCATTTAAGAACGCATTCTTATCTCTTCTAGCTATTCTCTGGAATTCTGCATTCAACTGGGTGTATCTTTCTCTTTCTCCCTTGCCTTTTGCTTCCCTTCTTTCCTCAGCTATTTGCAGAGCTTCCTCAGACAGCCATTTTGCTTTCTTGCATTTCTTTTTCTTTGGAATGGTTTTAGTTGCTACCTCTTGTACAATGTTGCAAACCTCTGTCCATAGTTCATCAGGCACTCTGTCTATCAGATCTAATTCTTTAAATCTATTTGTCACCTCTACTATATTCATCAGGGATATGATTTAGTTCATACCTGAGTGGCCTGGTGCTTTTCCCTACTTTCTTTAGTTTAAGCCTAAATTTTGCAAGAAGAACTCATCATCTGAGCCACAGTCAGCTCCTGGTCTTGTTTTTACTAACTGTATAGAGCTTCTCCATCTTTGGCTGCAGAGCATATAGTCAATCTGATTTCTATGTTGACCATCTGGTGATGTCCATGTGTAGAGTTGTCTCTTAGGTTGTTGGAAAAGAGTGTTTGCTATGACCATCGTATTGTCTTGACAGAATTCTATCAGCCTGTGCCCTGCTTCATTTTGTACTCCAAGGCCATACTTGCCTGTTATTCTGGTTATCTTTTGGCTTCCTACTTTAGCATTCCAATCTTCCATGATGATAAGGACATCATTTTTTGGTGTTAATTCTATCAGGTGCTGTAGGGCTTCAGTTTCATCTTCTTTAGCACCAGTGGTTGGGGCATAGACTCGAACTACTGTGATATTGAATGGTTTGCCTTGGATTCGGACTGAGATCATTCTGTCATTTTGGGAATTGTATCCCAGTATTGCTTTCCCTACTTTTTTATTGATTATGAAGGCCACTCCATTTCTTCTGAGGGATTCTTGCCCACAGTAGTACACCTGATAGTCATATGAATTAAATTTGCCCATTCCTGTCCACTTTAGTTTGCTGATTCCTAAGATGTCGATGTTCAGTCTTGTCATCTCTTGTTTGACCACATCCAGCTTGCCTTGATTCATGGATCTTACATTTCAGGTTCCTATGGAGAAAAAATTACAGCATCGGACTTTTCTGTCACCACCAGATACATCCACAGCTGAGTGTCCTTTCGGCTTTGGCCCAGTCACTTCATTCTTTCTGGCGCTACTAGTACAAGCCCTCCGCTCTTCCCCAGTAGCATATTGGACACCTTCCGACCTGAGGGGCTCATCTTTCGGCGTCATATCTTTTTTCCTTTTTGTACTGTCCATGGGGTTTTCATGGCAAAGATACTGGAGTGGGTTGCCATTTCCTTCTCCAGTGGATCACGTTTTGTCAGAACTCTCTGCTATGACCTGTCCGACTTGAGTGTCCCTGCACGGCATAGCTCATAGCTTCATTGAGCTACGCAAGCCCCTTCGCCACGACAAGGCAGTAATCCATGAAAGGGTTAGATTTTTAATGTTAGTTAGCCTGTCCAAAAAAAATTTTCCAAAGGAAAAATAGGTAATGTGACATTTTCTGATTAGCCAAATATATAATTTTCTCAAAAATAGATAAATTCTGCATTTCTAAAAATGATCTTTGTAGTTGTGGTTGTGGTTTCCTCTGCCTTCCCTTTGGCCATTATTAGATTATATGGCATTTTTCTTACTTGATATGGATCCATGATTACCCTGGCAGGGCAACAAGACTGTTAGATCCTTTGACAATTTTTCCAGTATACTTTGGAACTGAAATACCTACAAGACATTTCATTTTGTTCAATCAAGTGGCTAATTTTTTAAGGTGATCAGAAGAAGGGTGATCTTTTCCAGATAAAATAAAAGGGTATGATGATTGATAATTTATAATCTTTTTCAGAAGTTTTCCATTCTAACTAAGAAAAAAAACCAGCATTTCAAATACTGCGCCTTTTAAAATTAACATCTTCAACTTGGTATCTTCAGGTGCTTTGGGATTGTAAATTCCAGACTTCCCCAGCTAGACTGAGCACCAAGGAATGGGAAGATAGTTTTGTTTTATTGGGAAATGATGGGATACTGCGGACAGAAATTACCCAATATAAAAATATAAGGTTAAATAGAAATTCTTTTCATTTGTAACGAATATTAACATTTCTTAACAAATCAATGGTAGAATTAAAGATTAAAAAACTTAGAATACTGTATCCAGTTTTGGTTACTATATATAAAAAAGATGATGAGACTCAGGAAAGAGTGCAGAGAAGAGCAACAAGTGATTAGGAGGCTGAGAGCTAAAATATATGAAAAACGGTTGCAGGAACTGGGTATGTCTACTTTAATGAAAAGAAGGATTAGGGATGACATGATAGCAGTGTTCCAATATCTCGGGCTGCCACAGAGAAGAGGGGGACAACCTATTCTCCAAAGTACCTGAAGGCAGAACAAGAAACAATGGATGGAAACTAATCAAAGAGAGAAGCAATAGCAATAGCACTTAGACCTATATATCACTTAAGAATGCTTTAAAGCCCTTTCTAAGCAGTTTACAGAGTCAGCAAATTGCCTCTAACAATCTGGGTCCTCAGTTTACCGACCTCGGAAGGATGGAAGGATGGATCAACATTGAGCCAGCCAGAATCAAACTTCTGGCAGTGACCTGAATTAGCCTGCAGTACTGCATTCTAATCATTGTGTTACCACAGCTCTGTAAAAGCAATCTAGAACTAAGGAGAAATCTTCTAACAGTGAGAACAATTAACCAGTGGAACGGCTTGCCTTCAGAAATTGTAGGTACTTCATCACTGGAGGCTTTTAAGAACATACTGGACAGTCACTTGTCTGTAATGGTATAGGGTCTGTAATGGTATAGGATCTGTAATGAGCAGGGAACTGGACTAGAAGACCTCCAAGGTCCCTTTCTCTCATTCTGTTATTCAGAATTAAAATCAGAAGTTAATAGATTTCTTACTTCCCATCCCTGTCCCCTTGCAGGAAACCAATGTTTTGGGTTTCAGAGGTCCACGGAAAATGACAGTGATAATTCCTGGAATGAATTCAGAGAATGAGAGGATCTGCATCCAACCTAAAAATGTGAGTGGTTCTTATTGCTTCTGTTTTTGGAGAAAAACTACCAGCATAGGAATGCTGGTACAAACATAATGTTTGTACTTCTCTACCTAAAGGAACATGAAACCTTACTGTTGCGATACCAAAACCGGAATATGCAAAATTTGATCAAACTCCAAAACAAGGTGCCTGCTTGGAATGAAGAGACCCAGTCATACGTACTTAACTTCCATGGACGGGTCACGCAGGCTTCTGTCAAGAACTTCCAAATCATCTCAGAAGACGATCGTGAGTAGTGGGCAAGATTCAGGAGAGTGCAGAAGGTTTTGTAAGGTTTTGTATGCTAGCTGTCTATGCAGAAGTCCCATATAGTAAGACTAACTAAATAAGTAAATCTATTGTGGCCAGTTTTTCTGACAAATATGAAATTATTTAAGGTGATTAGAACAGAGGGATACCAGAACGGTTAGCATAAGCACCAGGAAGTATGTTTTACAGATAGATATGTGAATCAGATTAGAGTTGGCAAGAATTGACAAGAACAGGATCATAGCATTGGGGTATTTAGTTTAGTGAACACAGTGGCCCAGTATGTAGCAGTTACGAAAAAGGCAAATTCTTTCTTGGGGTTGAAGAACTTTATGGACAACCAATCTCATTTAGAGTACGGAAACAGTTGTGATAGCTACATCTCTCCACCACCAAAAGGAATTTTTGTAGAGCTGAAAAATGCAAAACAGGGCAAGCAAAGTAACTAAAGGATTAGGCAGTTTCCTCAAATATTTGTGTCTTGGAAGGACAAATAAAGTTGATGAGCACAAAATGGGTATAAAGTGGTCCATGTTGTAGATGAAGAAAATAGATTGGAAGATTGTTTTGGCCCTTTCACATAGTTCTGGAAATTGTGGTTATTCTATGAAATCTAATGGTGTATGATTCAGGGCAAATATTCTCACATGGTATATAATTAAAATTGTAGAATTTGCTTCTACTGAACACAGCAGTGGCCACCAATTTAGATAGCCCCTAGAAGAAAATAAGATGTTCAGGGAGTGAAAAGTTATTAACAACAGGTAGTTATGATTGCTATCTTCTGTCACAAATGTCAAAGATTCCTGTAGATGGAGAATGTGAACAGGAGAGCATCAGCATCCTCCTTTTCAATACTAAACTGTTCCACTAGACACCTCTTGGTTGCTTTGGTCCAATCTCAGTATGTGCTGGACAAATTATTTTCTAATATGTAAAGGAGTCCCTGCGAATTTTACTCCGCTTGTCATTGCTGAGTATAAGAGGCAGTGCTCATCTCCATTTCAAGGCTATTAAACCAGTACTGACCAAAGACATTTCTGTGGTCATGTAGCCAGCATGACTTTATGGAATGCTGTTACCTTCCCGCATAAAGGGTAAAAAAATGAAGTTTTGGTGGATCTTTTCTTTTGCCTCAATGGTCTTTCATCTCCTTGGTTTGCAGCTGACTACATCGTGCTCCAGTTTGGCCGGGTGGCTTCTGATGTCTTCACCATGGATTATCGATTCCCCCTCTGCGGGCTTCAGGCATTTGCCATCTGTCTGTCCAGTTTTGATGGGAAGCTTGCTTGCGAGTAGAAAAGGCTAGGCCAGCTCAGTCAGATTTTTTATGCCCAAACCTTATGGCTTTGCTCCAGAGGGCTTCCTGCTGCCTCGTAAAATCAGACACCAATCCTTACATTGCCAGTATTGCTCATCTTTGTCCTTCCCATTTTTAAAAAAATGTTAGGCTGGATTTCCACACGATCTGTTACTGTCAAACTGGCATACACTTTCCCATTGCTCTTCCTCTTTTCCACTCCAACTAACTTTCCCTTCCAAGCTTTCATCATCATTCCTAAAATCTTTGATTTCTCTTCCATTTCCCATTTTGATTTTTCATTCGCTTGGATTTTCCACCCTAGCCAACCTGTTACCTCTTATGCCACATTGTCTTTGAACATGGCTTACTCTTGTTCAGACTTGTCCTGCCCTCTCTTGTGCTCTCTACCTCTCCAAAATGAATTCAGGAACACCAACAGAAAACCAACCATCTCAGAAGATGTGGAAGATAGCTCCATTATTGAACAAACACCTGCTAATAAACAGCCAGTTCTGCCAGCTGAATTGTTTCAGATCAAAGGAAGGGCAGCCAAACACATGGGAAGGAGCAGCTATATTGAAACCGTGGACAGAAGCTGCCACCCTGCACATCTTCCCTTCTTTTATCAAATTGCAAATAAAACTTACTCAGAGACCAAACTCCCTGTTGACTTCTTTCTGGGAAGGGATAGAATTATTTGCAGAACCATTTCTGAAAGCTGTAGATTAAATGAAAAGGGAAATATTCAAAATTGCCTCTAGGTTTTTAGGACTCACAATTACACTGAAAGAATTAGGTAGATTTCATCAGTACAAACTTGTTCCCTTGTTTTCAGTGAAGCATGCAGCTGGATCTTACCCAAGAGTGAATCGTGCTGCATTTCCTGGAGCGGCTTTACTTATTTCCTTATTTGATCTTTATCCTGCCTTTATTACTGTATAAGTAATTCAAGGGAACAAACATGTCTAATATACCTTCCTCCTCCTAGTCCTTGACTTATGACCAAATTGAGCCCCAAATTTCTGTTGTTAAATGAAACATTTGTTAAGTGAATTTTACTCCATTTTACAACCTTCCTTGCCTCAAATGTTAAGTGAATCACTACAACTGTTAAGTTAGTAACACAGTTGTTAAGTGAATCCGGCTTCCCCATTGACTTTGCTTGTCAGAAGGGGATCACATAAGCCTGGGACACTGCAGTTATTATAAATATGAGTCAGTTGCCAAGAGTCTGGATTTTGATCACGTGACCAAAGGAATGCTGCAATGGTCGTTAAGTGAAAAACAGTCATAAGTCACCTTTTTCAGTGTTGTTGTAACTTTGAACCATCACTAAATGAACTGTTGTAAGGATTTCCTGTATTTTCCCCTTAATAACAACCCTGTGAGAAAGTGGCTCCAAAGTCACCCATCCGGCTTTCATGCCTGACACGGGACTAAAACATTTCCTGGTTTCTAAGTCAGCCTTTAATCACTAGACCAAACTGGCTCTTTAATTTAGTCCCATGTATGTAACCACAGTACCATTGACACACACACACACACACACACACACGAAAAAACTAAGAATGATGGTTGAATCCAATAACTTGTTTAGACATGTTTCTAGTTGTCAAGAAAAAATTAAAGTAGGATGAGAAAGCTGATAATTCTTAAAAGAGACCCATTGCATCAATGGCTACCTTATCCTATTGATGACAATAGGAATTTTTTAAGTATGGTTCACCTGGCTGATGCATGACATTAAACCTTAAGAAGGTTGATTTGATTTTTGGCTTAGTGTGTTGTCTGAAATCAGCCACGGTGAACTATGGTTTATGATACCTTGGTGTGTGAACCAGGGCAATTGTGGTTTCTGAAATTAATGTGAATCCAACCATTGTTTGAACAATTACTTTACAGCTTTATGTTCTGTGGGTTCCTTCTCACCAACAGGGTTCACACAACACACAGCCATTTTGTGCTTTGTTTGGTTTTAATTTAGTATGTATGAAACCAGACATTGTAGAGTTGTAGTTTCATTTTATGACTTAGCAAATATAATTGTTTTTTATAGAAATTATTGTTAAATTATACCTGAACTCGATTTGTGTACAACAAAAACAATTTTGTTGATCTTAAGCTAAATAAGCTTTACTAATTTAACTGTGTTGCCTTTAAAAATAGGAAATGTTACTGAATAAACTTGCTTATGTCCTTCGAAATACATGTACAGTTCCAGACAGAAACATTTATAAATATTTAACAAAATCATCAAGTTTTTTTTTCTAAGGCTTGTGTTTATAAAAAAACAACACAGTGATACAGTGGTTTTAGAGTAAAAACTATTGTCAGAAAAATAAATGACATTCCACTTTTTTTAAAATTAAAAATGAGAAGGTGGCAAAAGTAAGGAAGGGGAAAGCAATAATTATCACTGAACTAACTTGCCCTAGCATGCATTTATTTCATTTGGATGCACCCTTCTCCAATTGGTATAATGGATGGGAAGGGACAAAGAAACATATGCCCACACATCAAAGACAAAATTACTGCTTTACATTAAGGCATTTATGTTCCCAGCCAGATTAATCCTTTAAAAGAGAGTAACAACAATTGCAATCATCCATCTTTTTAAATCATGGCTGTTTGATGTAGTCATGGCTTTAACTAACAACCACAGATTTCATACCAAATGTCAGGTTTATAGCAATCAAATCATTCTATAATTTAGTATCAGGCTCTAGAACATTTTGGGCTGGTAGGAACATTTAGAGCTGCCTGATCTAGGTTGCATAAACCAAGTAACTAGATGACCACTAGATGGAAGCAACGGGTTAGGAGTTCCTATATCTCTTTGCTATCATCTAGTGGTCATCTGGAGTTTCTCAGCCCATATATGGTAACATGGCTTAATTTTTTTTTTAATCAGCTGGGGAAGGGGTGAGGTGGATTGGGTGAGGAATGTTAAATTCACGCAAGCACAAAATTTAAGAGAAAATTTTTATAAAATGTTTTATAGATGGCATTTAGATCCTAAAAAACTGTCATGTATGTATCCAAATGTGAAAGCAAAATGTTGGAGATGTGATTGTGAGGATGCTACCTATTATCATATATGGTGGACTTGCAAAAAAGTTAAAGCCTTTTGGATTAAAATATGGTGGATTATGCAGAACATTTTGAAAAAGAAGATCAAGTTTGTTCCACAGTTCTTTTTATTAGGAATAATCTCAGATTGCACTGTTATAGAGACAAAACTGATTCTGAATTTAATAACTGCTGCAAGATTATTGATTGCACAATATTGGAAGAAAGAAGACTTACCTACAATTGGAGAATGGATTAGTAAAGTATCAAATTTAGCAGAAATGGCAAAAATTTCTGCCTACTTGAAAGACTGTACACAAGAAAAATATATATTGGAATGGAGGAAGTGGATTGATTATATTCAAAATAAGTATCAGATTAAAAAATATCAATTAGTTTTTGAGTGAAGTTAGGAATTATTATGTATTAGTTTAAGAAAGAAGGGAATTGATAGTGTGATGGTGTGAAATGGAATATGTTTTATGTTATATTTTAGATTATGTTTGTTAGTTACAATACCCTGTATTCTGTTCTGGGAAGTCTCGGGGAAGGAGGCGGGAAGGGAAGACTATAAATTGATTGGTTGCCATTGTACAGGAATAATGGTAGAATTAAACAAGTTGGAATGGTGTAATGTCGGGACTGCTCGGCGAACACTCCCGAAGGAAAGGGTAAGGAAAGAGGAGTAAAGAAGGAAGAAAGTAGGTAGGTAGGTGGGTAGGGAGGAAAGAAGGAGGAGTAGAAAGGATAGGAGGAGGAGAAGAAGGAGAAGATAGAGGGTTAGAAAGGATGGTAGTGAGAAGTGGGAAAGAGGAGGGGAAGTAGGAAAGCGAGGAGAAGGTGGTGGGGGAAGTTTAAGAAGGATGAGAAGGGAAGAAAGGATTAAAGGGGGGAGTGGCAGTCGAGCAGCCCTGACTGAGTATAATTTGAGTATAGGACTGATTGTTGGATAAGTGATTGTATTGTACACTGGTCAAATTGTGGGAATTATTATGGAAAAATAAAAAAAATTTGCAAAAAAAAAAAAAATCACCCAAAGAAGCACCATTGCTTTTGGTCAAGTGAGATGTTAGAATCAAGTTTTTACCCAGTTGTATGTTTTCTGCAAGATAATTCACTAAAAGGGGAGAAAATAATCCATCACATCTGGAGACATTTGGTTGAAGAAGGGTAAAAGAAACCAGAACCTTGGAGGCCTACTGGCTAAAGTGCAGCATTGTGAGCAAACTCTGACCACAGCCTGTGTTCGATTCTAACAGGGCTCAAGGTTGAGCCATCCTGAGGTCAGGAAAACTAGGACCAAGATGACTGGGGGCAATATGCAAATAATGCTTCTACATTTTAAACACCCCAAGAGCAAAGTGCTATAGGTGTGGTATATAAGCATAAATGCTATTGTTCTTGCTATTTGCACTTTTTAGTTTGGAAGGGAAAAATAATATCTAAAAAGAGGTTTATGATATATCCAATGTTATATAGGAGAAGTGGTTGGATAGTGTTTCTCTGCAGGAATTCTCAACCTTGGCAACTTCCACTTCCACTGCAGTATTCTACCAAGTACTTCTCTACTTGTACTGCTGTGTTTCTCATAGTAGCGATTTCTACTGCAGTAATTCTACAGTAGTGTTTCTCAACTTCTACTACAGAGTTTCTCAGTCTTGGCAACTTTAAGATGTTTGGACTTTAACTGTGGTGATCTACAGTGTTTCAACTGCAGTGTTTCTCAAGAAGAGTGAACTTCTACTGTAGCGTTGTTTATCAACCTTGGCAACTTCCACTGCAGTGTTTGTCAACCTTGGCAACTTCAAGATGTGTGGACTTCAACTCTCAGAATGCATACTGGCTGGGGAATTCTGGGATTTGACATCCACATGTCTTGAAACACTGTTCTTCTGTATTGCTTACTAGAGCTCATGGTTTCCAGCAAAATTGAGTGGCATTTAACTCATAAAAACATTTTTTAAAAGATTTCTTTCTGGATTTAATATATGGATACAACATACCGCTAGGTTTGCATCTATTAAATGCACAAATCCTACATGAAGTACAGGTAATGCTCGACTTTACATCCACCATTGAACCCAACATTTCTGTGGTTAAGTGAGACGTTTGTTAAGCAAATTTTGCCTAATTTGACAACTTTTCTTGCCTTAGTTGTTAAGTGAATCATTGCAGTTGGTAAGTTAGTAATCTGATTGTTAAATGACTCTGGCTTCCCCATGGCATAGGGCCGGGTTATCTACGGGACCGCCTGCTGCTACCGAATACCTCTCACCGACCCGTGCGCTCTCACAGAGAGGGACTCCTCAGGGTGCCGTCAGCTAGGCAGTGTCGTCTGGCGATGCCCAGGGGAAGGGCCTTCTCTGTGGGGGCTCCCACCCTCTGGAACGAACTCCCCCCAGGACTCCGTCAACTTCCGGACCTCCGAACCTTCCGTCGCGAGCTCAAGACACATTTATTCATCTGTGCAGGACTGGACTAGATTTTAAATTTATAGGGGTTTTAATTGGTTTTTTAATATTTATATTTATATTTTTAATAATTTGGCATTAGAATAAGTTTTTTAATGGTTATTTTAATTTGTACATAAATGTTTTATTTGCCTGTGAACCGCCCTGAGTCCTTCGGGAGATAGGGCGGTATACAAATATGAATAATAAATAAATAAATAAATAAATAAATTGACTTTGGTTGTCAGAAAGTCGCAAAAGGGGGTCACATGATCTCAGGATACTGCAACTGTCACAAATATGAGTCAATTGCCAAGAATCTGAATTTTGATCACATGACCACTGGGATGCTGCAATGGTCTTAAGTGTAATAACAGTCTTAAGTCACTTTTTTCAGTACTGTTGTAACTTTAGTCACTAAATGAACTATTGTAAGTTGAGGACTATCTGTAATAAGAGCCTGAAGACCTGGCTCTGTCGGTTGGCCTGGGGACCCAGAGGTTGGGGATTAATACCACACAGGAGATGATTACTAGATTGACAGAAAACCCCACCTTCCCCCCCTCTCTCTGCTTTCCCACCCACCTATATTTTATATCATTATTTTCTTTTTCATTATTTATCCTATTTTTCCATTACTTTGCTACTATTATATTTCTACTTCTTTTCATTTATCCATTTTTATTGTTGTAAACTGCTTAGAATAACCTCACTGCGAAATAGGTGACAAATAAATTTAACAAACAAGTAACAATAAAAATAACCGAGTGTAGGAGTTCTCATTCCATTCCATTTTAATTATCCCTCCGCCCTCTTCTCAGGCTTCTTAAATCAACCCTGGAATATTTTATGGATTACAGAAATCAGCACTGATAACCTGTGATATAATCAGGAAAAACTCTCCTCAGGGGATATTCAGAGTGCCAAAGCCTACCCACATCATTTTACTCCAAATTGTCCACCCCACCCTTGCAACTCAGAATACTAGCTTCTAGGATGGAGGTGGTTTGTTAGACAAACCTTGCTTTCTTTTAACATTTCTTTAGCCTCATTGACTCTAGTTCCGTGCAGAGGCTGCTTCAAAGCACAATCCAGAACATGATGAAACTTGATTCAGGTAGTCCTTGACTTACGACCATAACTGAGCCCAAATTTTGGTTGCTAAGCAAGACAGTTGTTAAGTGAATTTTGACCCATTTTATTAACTTTCTTGCCACAGGTTTTGTGAATCGCTGCAGTTTTTAAGTGAATCTGGCTTCCCCATTGACTTTTCTTCTCTGAAAGTCACATGACCCCAGGACACTGCAACAGTTATAAATACATGTCAGTTTCTAAGCACTTGAATTTTGATCACGTGACCACAGGAGTGCTGCAATAGTTGTGTGAAAAATGATCACAAGTCATTTTTTTCAGTGCTGTTATAACTTCGAGCAATCACTAAATTAATGGTTATAAGTCAAGGACTATTTGTACAGAGAAAGGAAAATGTGGATGGAACTTACTGCTACTCTCTTTAATGAGATTGAATGGGATGAAATCTGGTGGACTATTTTGGAAGAATCCTTCTTCTTACAAGAACGTCTTCAACTATATCAACATCTTACCCTTGTACTATTTTGCTCTCTGTGTCATAGCTTGCAGAATGCTGGTGGGTAGTGAACAGTGATCTTTTTAACCTCTCCTCTGTGATATTAGAGTTTCCAGAAGTTCAGATGACCAGTATGTGGCAGCCAAGAGATACCCTCCAAACACACAAAATCTCTGCTGACTTGTAGTGGTGGGCTTGATGTTTGCAGCCCAAATAGTCTTGTATGCCTAGTGATTTTTTTAAAAATTCCAAATCCAAATCAGAGAGAGAGAGAGAGCAATATTAATTGATTTTGGCCACATAACATAATATTGACCAATATTTGCATTACATCAACAGCCAGCCAAATGCTGCCCCCTATTTCCATCTTTACTTGCTGCCCCTCTAAATATATTTTCATCTCTGCATTTTCCCAATGTACCTGGCAGTCTTTACAAGGCCGCTAGGCTGAAATGAGACCCCAGCTCTAAAACCAGGGCCCAGTCTCTGCTATGGGGTCAAAGGGCCACTTCATCACATTCTAACTGTGTTCATAATGTTTAGTTGTGATGACAACCCTACTGCCAAGAAGAGAGGATGCTTAGTTAAAAATGGACCCCAGGAGGCTGACTGATCAGAGGTACAATAGAATAGAATAGAATAGAATAGAATAGAATAGAATAGAATAGAATAGAATAGAATAGAATAGAATAGAATTTTTATTGGCCAAGTGTGATTGGACACACAAGGAATTTGTCTTGGTGCATATGCTCTCAGTGTACATAAAAGAAAAGATACCTTCATCAAGGTACAACAAGGTAGCTCCAGAGGTCTCACTTTCCAGGACTCTGAAGGTCAGGGCAGTCAGGCAGCTCTTAGCCAAATGGTCCATGAGTTTAATTCACTCAAATAGGGGTTACTATCTTTGCCATGTACACATTCTCCATGCAAATTCAAGTTTGGTACTCCACCCCAAACACAGAGAGAAGCAGCCATGCAGGGCGTCTCCCAGCCCCAGAGCTACCCTGCCCCTTTTTCAACCCACAGTTTCCTAAATGTAGGCAGCTGCCGATCCAGATTCTTCATACAAGGGGTAGAAAGACAGAATAGAAATTTTCTCAGTTTTGTCAGCCATCAAGACACCCAAAATCTTCCATGCCTCTCTGCTGGGGAATCTGCTCTGCTGGGAAGATTTCCCACGACTTCATTGTGGCCTTGAAAACTCTGCCAGCAGATCACAAGGTTGTATCACATGCTGAGAATGTGTGAGAGTGTGCGAGTGCACTGGTATGGGGAGATGGTTGGTTTTCTTCTGAAAAAGCTGTTGCATCATAAAAAGATGCTCGATGTTCAAAATGTAACCAGAAAAGCTTTTTTTAAACATTATAACTAGGGGCTGGAGGGGATTTTTTTAAAAAAAAATATCTGTAGCTCTGCCAAGGAGAATCTGTATGTATGTATGTAGATAGATAGATAGATAGATAGATAGATAGATAGATAGATAGATAGATAGATAGATAGATAGATAGATATAAAAAAAACAAGGACTTAGGCTTAATTGCTGATAACAGGAAATAAAGAAGACCTTTCTTGAAGAATAGAGAGTCTCTGTCAGTTAAAGTAGACTGCTGCAAACTAGATGAACAGCTGAATTTACTATAAAGACTTATGTAGCAGGATGTACTTTCCATTTAAAAAGTTCCAAATTCAGTCTCTGGGTTCTTAAAGCAAGCAAGAG
Source organism: Ahaetulla prasina (assembly GCF_028640845.1). Lineage (NCBI taxonomy): Eukaryota > Metazoa > Chordata > Lepidosauria > Squamata > Colubridae > Ahaetulla > Ahaetulla prasina. The sequence continues at coordinate 26,094,464 of NC_080542.1, forward strand.
AGGAGTCTTGCCAGAAACCTGGGATTGCAGTATCCAACCAGAGTTGACGGAGCTGCATAAATAAAATTGGTGTGCTGATTTTACATAAGGCAGTTTCTCACATTTTCATTTTTTAAGGCTGTATTCCTGCTTCCCAAAAAGAATCAATAACCACGAATCAACCACCATTGGACTCCCTCCTGACTGCTCTTAAGGGCTGTCACTGGCCTCTTATATCAGTATTTGTATATTAGTAGTTTTCTGTGTCTCCTTAAGAGACTCATACATGTGACCAGTATGATACACCTAGAATAGGATTGATGTGTTGTTCTGATTGAATATGCCAAAAGAATAGCTGGGTTTCCCCAGCCCTGAAACCAGTGGTGAAATCTGAACCGGTTTACTCCTGGTTCGCTGGCTGTGCACGCACGCTGTGCACCATGCACCAAATGCGAAGGTGCACACACGCGCGGTGCACACCAAAAGGAGGCATGGGATAAGTAGAACAGTGCGTGGGGTTGTGTGGGTGATCCGCTGTGGCACACAATCTTTTTATTTTACTTTTAAAATCATTTTTACAACCTATTCGGCCGAATAGATTGTAAAAATTGCTTTAAAAAATATCTGTAGCTCTGCCAAGGAGAATCTGTATGTATGTAGATAGATAGATAGATAGATAGATAGATAGATAGATAGATAGATAGATAGATAGATAGATAGATAGATAGATAGATAGATAGATAGATAGATATAAAAAAAACAAGGACTTAGGCTTAATTGCTGATAACAGGAAATAAAGAAGACCTTTCTTGAAGAATAGAGAGTCTCTGTCAGTTAAAGTAGACTGCTGCAAACTAGATGAACAGCTGAATTTACTATAAAGACTTATGTAGCAGGATGTACTTTCCATTTAAAAAGTTCCAAATTCAGTCTCTGGGTTCTTAAAGCAAGCAAGAGAGGAGTCTTGCCAGAAACCTGGGATTGCAGTATCCAACCAGAGTTGACGGAGCTGCATAAATAAAATTGGTGTGCTGATTTTACATAAGGCAGTTTCTCACATTTTCATTTTTTAAGGCTGTATTCCTGCTTCCCAAAAAGAATCAATAACCACGAATCAACCACCATTGGACTCCCTCCTGACTGCTCTTAAGGGCTGTCACTGGCCTCTTATATCAGTATTTGTATATTAGTAGTTTTCTGTGTCTCCTTAAGAGACTCATACATGTGTGACCAGTATGATACACCTAGAATAGGATTGATGTGTTGTTCTGATTGAATATGCCAAAAGAATAGCTGGGTTTCCCCAGCCCTGAAACCAGTGGTGAAATCTGAACCGGTTTACTCCTGGTTCGCTGGCTGTGCACGCACGCTGTGCACCATGCACCAAATGCGAAGGTGCACACACGCGCGTGCGGTGCACACCAAAAGGAGGCATGGGATAAGTAGAACAGTGCGTGGGGTTGTGTGGGTGATCCGCTGTGGCACACAATCTTTTTTTATTTTACTTTTAAAATCATTTTTTTACAACCTATTCGGCCGAATAGATTGTAAAAAATTGCTTTTAAAAATAAAAGAAAAAGGCTCTGACAATCGTGCGGCTCAGCTGTGATCATCAGAGCCTTTTTTTTTAACCTTTTCAAAGCATTTTTTATAACCTATTCAGCTGAATAGGTTGTAAAAAAATGCTTTTAAAAGTGAAAAAAAAAAGCTCTGATGATCGCACGGCTCAGCTGGGATCGTCAGAGCCTTTTTTTTACCTTTTAAAAGCATTTTTTACAACCTATTCCTAACATTTGGGCAGGAAAAGCGAGTGAGCCAGAAAGAAGCAGCAAGCGGACAAGTGGGGGGGGGGAAGGATTTTTGCTACCGGTTCTATGAACCACCTGCCGCTACCAGATCAGCCAATCCGGTCTGAACTGGGAGCATTTCACCCCTGCCTGAAACTCAGCAATTCAATGGTCCAGCCACAGTGCTTCACAGCCCTCTTTAAGCAGTTTACAGAGTCAGCCTATTGCCCCCAACAATCTGGGTTCTCATTTTACCAACCTTAGAAGGATGGAAGGCTGAGTCAACCTTGAGCCAGTAAGACTCAAACTGCCAAACTGCTGGCAGCTGGTAATCAGCAGAATTAGCCTGCATTACTGCGTTCTAACCGCCATGACTCCATCCAGAAATCTTCTTGAGGTTTGCAGAAATCCAGAAATTATTGAGATAACAAATTTTAAAAACTTGTATGGTTGGGGTGCCACTCCCTTCCTCCAAAACCAAATGTATCCAAGTCTAGCATTCTTGGGGATTATAGACTGATGGGAAGCAACTTACTTAAAGAAGGTAGGGATGGAACAGTCGACGATCTTCATATCTCTATTACAGTGATGGCTAACCTTTTCCAAACATAGTGTCCAAAGCGTGCATGTGCATGAACCCCCAAAATACAATGTGCATGAGACCAGATGACCAGCTGGCCAGTGGGAGGTGCGCATGCATGTGCAGTGGAGCTGAACTGGGGCGACAGCTCACGTGCTCACAGAGAGGGTGCTGCGTGCCACCTGGGGCATGCATGCCATAGGTTTGCCATCACAGCTCTAGTATACCACCATGTTGCCTCCTGGCCTTTCATTACTTTGAATTAAAACTAATCAGTATATAATTGTGTCAAAACTCCCCTCAGCAAACAATTAAGACAGTATACCAAGATTGCACTCTGGGCTATGCTAACATCAGCTAAAATTTCTCATCCTATTATTAGTCATTCAGTCTTTCTGAGAAACTACTCCAATGCTTCTCTTTCCTCTGGAGAGCTAGCAAGAGATAACCTTATCACTTTCAAGATCAGTTAGGAATCTCATTTAAAAAAAGCAAAGCTGAGACAGTGCTAATTATCAAGCTATTGTCCCACTCCTATCTCAGGTCGTCTACTAAGAAAAACAAAAACAAATTGATTCCTCTCCCAGTTTCTTTTCCTTGCACCTCAGGGGAAAATGTGCTAACTAATTTGGTTGCAGCAAGACCATTTATATAATGTAGATCACTTCTGATTAACTCCAGCGGGAAGAGCAAATGGGTGGTATGCAGTGGTGGGATTTAAGTAATTTAACAACCGGTTCTCTGCCCTAATGATTTCTTCCAATAACCAGTTTGCTAAACTGCTCAGAAAGTTAACAACCGGTTCTCCTGAGGTGGTGCGAACTGGCTGAATCCTACCACTGGTGGTATGGTTGGGATTACTTAAACAAACTGTTTAAGTGGAGGACTACCTGTACTTGAATACAGATAGTCCTCGACTTACAACAGTTCATTTAGTGACCGTTCAAAGTTACTACAGCATTGAAAAAAGTGATGACTATTTTTCACACTTACGATTGTTGTAGCATCCTCACGGTCACATGATCAAAATTCAGATGCTTGGCAACGGACCTGACTCATATTTATGACGTTTGCAGTGTCCCAGGGTCATGTGGTCATTTTTTTTGACTTCGTGACAAGCAAAATCAATGGGGAAGCCAGATTCACTTAACAACCATGTTACTTACTTAATAACTACATTATTTCATTTAACAACCGTGGCAAGAAAGATCATAAAATGGGGCAAAACTCACTTAACAAATGTTTCACTTTGCACCAGAAATTTTGGGCCCAGTTGTGGTTGTTACTCGAAGATTACCTGTACTGCAATCAAACATGAATAGTGAAATGAAAAATAAAATAAAATGAACTATATCTATAATTTGATATACTTCTGTGCTTCCAAACTTTTGTGCTCCTCAATGGCTGTTCCCTACCTTTCTACCATAAATGCAACTACACGATTCCTATGATGCATATTCCCTTTTAATCAAGTGCAAGGATGAGTTGAAAATTCATCATCCTTAATCCCTTCCTCTGAGTACTGGGAGGGCTAATTTTGTTAAAAAAGCAAACACAATGTCCAACTTCATTTAATTTGTCTGCTGCTTCTTTTTTTCCAGATAGTTGCTATTGCTTCTAGCAGTCTCGAGCGTGCCCAGGAATATGCCAGACAGCATGGCATTTGCAGGGCCTATGGCTCTTATGAGGAACTTGCACAGGATCCTGAAGTGGGTGAGCCGAAATGGACCTTGGGGACAGAAAATCAGTTCCCAAAACAGGCAGGGCAGGGTTGTGGAAGAGAGCAATTCTCTCCTGAGGGAATTTGAGACTTGAAAGGAATCAGTTTAGGAAGACATATGCCAGATGTTTAAGCAGCATGGTAGCCTAACGGTGAAGACATTCACCTCCTATTCAGAAGGTTGAGAGTTCAATCCTAGGTAGCAGCAGATGTCTCACTCTTAGGGTGCAAAGAAAAAAAAATCTGCTGTGAACTCCACATGGTGTCAGGGAGTGCATCCAGCCAGTAAATACTCAACTCCATCTAGTCAACCAACTCTATTCCGAATTAAAGGATTACAGGGTTATGTCAGATGTTTGTGTAACTCAATGTTTGTCAACCATGGCAACTTGAAGATATGTGGACTTCAACTTCCAGCATTCTGGCTGGGGAATTCTGGAAGTTGAAGTCCATACATCTTCAAGTTGCTATGATTTAAAACTTTGGTCTAATCTCCCAGTTATACAAGGGATAAAATATGAATGAAAGCATGAAGGATGCTTCAAGCTCCTCAGAGAGAGCCTGAGTTAGCCCTGATTTTGACCACTTCCTAGAGGGATCCAGCCAGTTTTCTTGAGGGAAAAGCTGAAGAAGTTTGCTGCTGACTTCTGTTTTGATTTCCTGGTCTAACTTTAAGCTGTAGGAAATCCTGATAATCTTCCACTGAAATGACCTAGGCATGATCAGCTAGGTTCTGCTAATCAATGAGGCATATTCGGAGATAAGATTTAACACAAATGTATACAAGAAAAGAAGGAAGGAAGGAAGGAAGGAAGGAAGGAAGGAAGGAAGGAAGGAAGGAAGGAAGGAAGGAAGGAAGGGAAAAAGAGAGAGAAGAGGGCTCCTGGAAATTGGAGTTGGAGGCTTAAATTCCATGGCCATCATCTTTGACTACAGGTATTCCTCAACTTACAACTGTTCATATCTTAACTCTTCAGTTACAACATCTCTGAAAAAAGTGACTTATGACCACTTTTCACACTTACAACCTTTGTAGCATCCCCACGATCATGTGATCAGAATTCAGATGGTTAGCAACTGACTCATTCTTATGGCCGTTGCTGTGTCCCAAGGCCATATGAACATCTTTTGCAACCTTCTGATAACCAGAGTCAATGGGAAGCCAGATTCACTTAACAACCAGGTTACTAAGTTATCAACTGCAGTGAATCACCTAACTGTGGCAAGAAAGGTTGTAAAATGGGGCAAAACTCACTTTCCAAATGTCTCATAAATTTTGGGCTCAATTGTGGCCATACATCGAGGACTACCTGCATTTGGACTCTTTCTGTGGAGGCTCAAGGAAGGGGTGGGAGGGAGAGGCACATAAGAAGATTCCCAGGGTCCAATGAAATCCTGGTCTCCCCCTCTACTTCTCTTCCATTTTCTGTTCATTTGCTGAGACGTCTTCTGCTCCCCCCTCCAGATGTGATCTACGTGGGTTCTCTCAACACTCAGCATCTTGATCAAACCACCCTTTTCCTCCGGGCTAAGAAGAACGTTCTCTGTGAAAAACCCATGGGCATGAATGCCCGTGAAGTACGGAAGATGATACAAACAGCTCGGGAGAATGACGTCTTCCTCATGGAGGTAGGGAATGTAACCTTTTAGGAATCAAACTCTGTTGGGTTCACACATTGTGCTACGCTCATAGGGGTTTCTTTGAATTTCATTTTTAGTCATGTGGTAGAAGCATTCAGAGGTGGACAAAAAGTCTAGTCTTTTTTGCCATTTTATGATTGTAGAGAAACTAAACTTTAAAAAACAAAACCACTGGTTATAAATTGGAAATCATACTCTTATTATATTTAGATAGAGAGAAATTGGGGAGGGATTTATTATTCTTAGTACCAGTCACCCAGCTTCTTTCCCTGCCCCAATTTTAAAAGGCTTGTTTTGTTGCTGCACAAATAACTAAAAACAGTTGCGAGAACAGGAGAAATTTTACTGTATGGTCTTTGGGTTCACACCAAGAAACTATTCAGCTTATTTTATAAACCTAAACATGCATTATATTAAATTTTGAAAGCACATATGTAAAATACAGGTAGTCCTTGACTTACAAGAATTCATTTAATGACCAAAGTTACAATAGCACTGAAAAAAGTTACTTACGACCATTTTGCTCACTTAAGACTGTTGCAGCATCCCCACAGTCACATGATCAAAATTCAGATGCTTGGCAACTGATTCATATTTTTATTTATTTTTATTTATTTATTTGTCACAAGCATAAGCATGGAATAACTATACGAATTGGATACAATCAAAGGGAACATTAGGACAGGAGCGGTAGGCATGCTGGTGCTCTTATGCATGCCCCTTACAGATTTCTTAGGAATGGGGTGAGATCAATACTACTATTGATCTCACCCCATTCCTAAGAAATCTGTAGTCTTTGGTTAAAGCTTTGGGGATTTTGGGAAGAGACCACAGAGTCTGGTAGTGCATTACAGGCATTAACAACTCTGTTACTGAAGTCATATTTTCTGCAATCAAGATTGGAACGGTTCACATTAAGCTTAAATCTATTGTGTGCTTGTGTATTGTTGCGATTGAAGCTGAAGTAGTCTTCAACAGGAAGGACGTTGTAACAGATGATTCTATGAGTTAAACACAGGTCCTGTCGAAGGCGGCGGAGTTCTAAGTTTTCTAAACCCAAGATTTCAAGTCTGGTGGCATAAGGTATTTTGTTGTATTCAGAGGAGTGGAGAACTCTTCTTGTAAAATATTTCTGGACATGCTCAATTGTATTTATGTCAGAAATGAGCTATGGGTTCCAGACAGGTGAGCTGTATTCAAGAATTGGTCTAGCAAATATTTTATATGCTCTGGTTAGTAGTGTAATCTTTCTGGAGAAGAAGCTACACAAGATTAAGTTTACAACTCTTAAAGCCTTTTTTACGGTGTAGTTGCAGTGGGCTTTGGCACTTAGATCATTTGATATGAAATTTATGACACTTGTAGTGTTCCAAGGTCACATGATCATCCTTTTGACCTCCTGACAAGTAAAACCAATAGGGAAGCCAGATTCACTTAATAACCATGTTACTAAGTTAATAACTACAAGGGCAAAACTCATTTAACATACAGAAATTTTGGGCTCAGTTGTGGTTGTTACTTGAGGATTACCTGTACTGAAATCAAATATGAATATTGAAATGAAAAATAAAATAAAATAAAATGAGTTATATCTATAATTTGATACACTTCTGTGTTTCCAAACGCCTATGCTCCTCAATGGGTTTTCCCTACCTCTTGGCAATTGATTCATCTTTATGATGTTTGCAGGGTCCCAGGGTCATGTTTTTGCTAACTTCCAACAAACAAAGGCAGATTTGCGTAACATCCATGTTACCAACTTAACAACTGCAGTGATTCACTTAACAACTGTAACAAGAAAGATTATAAAACGGGGCCAAATCCACTTAACAGCTGTTTCACTTAGCAATAGGAATTTTCAGCTTAATTGTGGTCATAAGACAGAGACTATCTGTGTATACCTTTGAATCATGGTGGCAAGGGGGTGTGGGAATTCCTTATGTTTGCTTTGTTACTGAAGATGCAAAGTGTGATATTAAGCATCTGATTTGGCCTTGTTCTATTATTCTCATATTTTGGCCCAGTATCGGCAGGATAGTCATTATGATTATGATTAACACACAGTTGTAGGTTCTTCTTGGCTACATCCATGATAGTTAGATTCAAGATGTCAAGAACTGTGGATTTTATAGGCATGGGGTAACAGATTCTCCATATAATACTAGAATAAAAATCTATATCCACCCATCTATTATTGTTGCTATACAGCAGATTTGTCAATTATTTCTTTTCACCAAAGGAGTAAGCAATACTTTTTTCATGTAATCTAAATCCATGTTTGGGATTGTACTATACCTAACAAAATTTGTAGACTCTTTTACTTCCTTTTAAAAATGGGGATTATTACTTTTGAAGTTCTGCAGTTTCATAAATACAGGTAGTCCTCGATTTGTGAGCCCAAAATTTCTGTTGCTACACAAGACATTTCTTAAGTGAGTTTTGCCCCATTTTATGACTTTTCTTGACACAGTTAAGTGAATCATTGCAGTTGTCAAGTTTGCCACATGGTTGTTAAATGAACCTGGTTTATCCGTTGACTTTGCTTGTCAGCAAGTTGCAAATGTACATGATCCCAAGACATTGCAATCGTCATAAATATAAGTCAATTTCCAACTGTCTGAATTTTGATCACATGACCATGGGGATGCTGCAACAGTTGTGTGAAAAATGGTCGCAAGTCATTTTTCAGCCAAGTAACTTTGAACGGTCACTAAATGAATTGCTGTAAGTCAAGGACTACCTGTGCCATCATAGGTAGTTATTTTGTTTGTTTTCTTTTGTTATTAAGCTTAGCACTCCGGAGAGTTTCCTTCAACACTAGTTTTAATTTAAGGATGGGCTATGCATGCATACAGTCAGTGGGCCACATCAAATTATAAAAGCAGGGAAAGATAATTAATTCAGTGATGAAAAACAGAATATTAAAATGTGGATGCGTCTCAAGATAGTCAGAAAGGGAGGACAGAATCAGAAAAAGTTTGCCTGCATCTCCCTGCTCCTAAATCTTAAGCACTATCCCACACAATCTGGTTTTCTCCAATTAAGGGCAGTTTACAAAGGAAGCTTTCTTAATTGACATACAAACTGCATCGGCATCTCAACTTTTTCTTCTACCTTGGTCCCATGATCAGTAATAAGGAAGTCTTAGATCTTTTTCCCTCTTTCTGACTCAGGAGAAAATCTTTAATACTTTGATCATTCCCAGCGTTGTTACCCAGACCCAAAAATCCTAACTAAGCTGACATGAAATTGGCAAACTTCTGAGAGAAACAAGTCAATGCTTGAGATTTTCCAAGAATGGCAGGTACAATGTGCAATCCAACAGGTTTTATAAATGACTTTCAGGGCAGCAATCATGCCTGTTTACCTGTCTGGGCAGTAATTCTCCAATCCCATGTGGCTAACCCGCCCCCCACTTTTTGTAGGGTTGGTGGAGGCGTATTATCTTAAGCTGATCCAGTTTTTGCATTCCCTAATCAGTTTCTGTTCTTATTCCCACTCTCATTCCTCATCTCCTCACAAAAGCCACTTGAACTCCAGCCTTAGATTCCCACTTCCTGTGGTTAAAAACACACATTCCTACTTTTAAATAATTGAAATTATAAAGCAGAGGTCTTCAAACTTGGCAGCTTTAAGTCTTAAAGCTGCCAAGTTTGGGGACCCCTGATCTAAAACAATCTTTCCTCAAGCCTAGCAATTTTAAGATGCCTAGATTTCAACTCCCATGTTGGGGATGGGGTGGGACTGGGAGATGAAATCCTCACCTCTTCAAGTTGCCAAGGTTGAGAAACAATGATCTAAATCTCCTGCAACCTGATCAAATAATGCAAATGAACATAAATCAAGCTTGTAATGTGGCTGATTCATTTGGTTTGAATTATGTGGTGGTTTTTTCCCACCTGTTCCCTGCGATGAAGGGAATTTAGTCTCCCTCAGAGAGACTGAGGGAGACTGAGGGAATTTAGCCTTGCAAAAAGGGAGACTAAGGGAAATTAGCCTTGAAGGGAGGCTAAAAGGGAGAGAGAGACTGAGGGAATTTAGCCTTGCAAAAAGACACATGAGAAACAAATATTAACAGTACTTAAATCCTGACGAGGATGGCAATCTTCTCTATTGCCCAGAGAATGGGATACAAAATAATAGTCTGAAGGTACAGAAACGATGTCAAACTCGATTTCATTGAGAGCTGCATCAGGGTTGTGTTTGACCTTGTGGTGGTGGGGTGGCCAGATGGGCATGACCAGGGTGGGGGTGGCCAGCTCAACATCACTTGTGTTGGAGGCATTTGTGATGGCCCAGGCGGGGCTGGGGGTGGGGTGGGGAATCCACTTTTGCTAGTAGTTTGTTTTGTGATCACTTTGCCAGCAAAAACAGAGCTTGGGGGGGGGGCTGCAAGCACACCCCTGGGCTTCATTGTCAACTGTGATGGATTCCTGCAGCCCTCTGCCAGTGAAATAGAGCTGGGGGGGGGCCCCACACGCAACCCTCTTGAGCTCCGTTTATTGCTGGTAGCAGCCCTGCAAGCTAGTCCTTCATTGTTTCCAGGGTGGCCCCGTGGGCCAGATCTAAGCATCCCGCGTGATAGCCCTGAGTTACAGGAAGGCAGGTTCTATCCGTATGTTAGGAAAGCTTCTTGATATTATATAGAGCAGTGATTGCGAACCTTTTAGACACCGAGTGCCCAAAGTATGCATGGCCAAACTGAAAGGTGGGTGCACGCTTGAGAATGCGCACATGTGCTGACATGCACATATGTGCAGCAGAGACCTGAAGACCAGCTGGCCGGCAGGAGGCAGGGCATCCCAACACCAGCAGCGTGGCAAGAGGTAAGATCTTTTTCTTTCGTGAGCTTCTATTTTGTCGTTTGCAGGGAAACAGAAGCTCATGAAAGAAACGCCACAGAGAGGATTCTGCGTGCCACCTGTGGTACGCATGCCATAGGTTCACCATCACGGATATAGAGCATCTAAGAGTGTTTCCACTCTAGGACAGGCATCTGCAAAGCTTTGCTGGCTGAGGAACTCTGGGAGTTGAAGTCCACAAGTCTTAAAGGAGCCAAGTTTGCAGACTCCTGTCTAGGAAATTCTATGACAAGCCGGCATCTTCTTTTATCCTTTTAACAACCCTGCAGGGTAATTAGGCTGAGAAATGCATAAAGTTCACGTGCAGGTAGTCCTCAACTTACAACAATTCATTTAGTGATCGTTCAAAGTTACAACAGCACTGGAGAAAATGACTTATGACCATTTTTCACACTAATGACTGTTGCAGCAGCCTCATGGTTACATGATCAAAATTCAGATGCTTGGTAACTGACTCATATTTATGATGGTTGCAGTGTCCTCGGGTCACATGATCATCTTTTGTGACCTTCTGACAAGCAAAGTCAATGGGGAAGCCAGATTCACTTAACAACCAGGTTACTAACTTAACAATGGCAGTGATTCACTTCACAACTATGTCAAGAAAGGTTGTAAAAAGTGGGGCAAAACTCACTTAACAAATGTTTCATTTAACAAGAGAAATTTTGGCCTCAGTTGCAGTCATAAATAGAGGACTACCTGTAACAAGAATCCTAGTCCTATGATAGCATACCCTGACTTTTTAATTTGGGTTTCTTAGCTTACAACCTACTGGTTGGTGTCTTTTTTTCATTTTTAAGAAATATTAAATAAAAGTCATTCCCCTCTACAGAACAGAGAAGAGTTTTACAGATAGTGCTCAAGTTACAACGACAATTGGGACCAGAATTTCTGTTGCTAAATAAGATAATTTATAAATGAACTGCACCCAATTTTATGACTTTTTTGCCATTGTTAAGTGAATCACACAGTCATTAAGCGAATCCAGCTTTCTCCATTGACTTTGCTTGTCAAAAGCTGTCTGGGAAGGTTACAAATGGCAGTCACATGAGTCCATGATGCTGCAACCATTGTTAATATAGGCTGGTTGCCAAAAGCCTGAATTTTGGTTATGTGAACATAGGGATGATGGGATAGTTGTAAGTGTGAGGACTGGCCATAGTAACTTTTTTTAGTGCTGTTGTTACTTTGAATGGTCACTAAACAAATGGTTGTAAGTCAAGGACCACCCAGTGGTGAAATCCAATTTTTTTACATCCGATTCTGTGGGCGTGGCTTGGTGGGCGTGGCATGGTTTGGTGGGCGTGGCAGGGGAAAGATACTGTGAAATCCTCATTCCCTCTCCACTCCTGGGGGAAGGATATTGCAAAATCTCCATTCCCTCCCCACTTTGGGGCCAGCCAGAGGTGGTATTTGCCAGTTCTCCGAACTACTCAAAATTTCCGCTACTGGTTCTCAAGAACCTGTCAGAACCTGCTGGATTTCACCCCTGGGATCACCCAGCAGATCACTGGAATTTTGCTTCTGATGGGATTTATTTATTTATTAGATTTATATTGCTGCCTATTTGCCCATGGCGACTCAAGGGATCGTTTTGCTTGGTCTTAGCATTCCCCAAGGACTAGAAACTTCACACACACACACACACACACACACACACTGGTGTGTCTGTCTGTCTACCTATCTATCTATCATCTATCTATCTATCTACACATACACTCCAATCTGACAGGCCTTGGTTCTCTTTAAGGGCTTCTGGACCAGATTCTTCCCTGTATCTGAACAAATCCGTAGCACAGTGTGTCAGAAATCTCTTGGGAATTTAAAAGTGCTACGAGCTCAATTGGCTGTTCGGATGGACGACGTTCCAAGGCTGTTGGAGAAGAAACTTGGTGGAGGTGTCATCCTGGATTTGGGCTGCTACTGTGTACAGTTTGCCTCTATGGTTTTTGGGCCTGAAATGCCCCAATCGATTGTGGCTTCAGGATTGCTGTATAAAACAGGTAAACATCTGAGCTGCTCCTGTATCAAAGGAGTTAAATTAAATGTGGCTTGGCATGCTCTTAAGGTTATGAGAATAAAAGAGTTGGAAGGGACCTTGGAGGTCTTCTAGTCCAATGGGCTTGGCTTAGGCAGGTAACCTTTTCCATGCCTTTCAGGAGTGGACGAAACTGTTTCCATCATCCTCAACTATTCAGACAACCGTCAGGCTGTTCTTAACGTCACCATGATGGTCGATCTTCCAGGAGAGGCAACTATTGGAGGAACTGAAGGCATCATCAAGGTATTTGTTAAGGACGGACACTGTGGAAGTCAAAGATGTCCTTCACCAGAGTCAGATTCCAAGTGCTGTTGTGGAGATGGGACCAAGTACAATTGAGAACTGAGTGCAGGCAGATGAGTGATTTTAAAAAAGTGGGTAGTTGGTGGTCTGTCGGTCATTCTGTCTCTCTCCCACTCTCACTCACTCTCTGTCAATCATATGGCGCATTCACATCATATTTCAGTAGAAAGGAATATGGGTAAAATTCAAACCATAGAATATAAAATCTGAAAACTTAACAGGAAGTTTACAAACATATATTCAAGTTTAAGTATAATTTTTTACTTCATTTGTCGCAGACAGGAAATCAGCAAAATCTCCATTATAGGCTCGATTTTGACACTCTGTTCACTGTGTATTATATATTTGTTTTTTGGCCTCACAGTCACAATTCGGAGGTAGTATTTTGCCTCACTTACAGAGGGTTTCTGCACATCTACCACAACCCATACGAATTCGGGTTCAGTGTTTTCCATATTGCATAAGACTGGTCAAATCCAGGTGGTTTTCCCAAGATGCAGAGAAAGCTTCGACACTGATGTTACCTAGTTTGGGTAAATGAAAAACATCTGCAAGAAAACAACCAAGCTCAGACAGCACCAAGGATGCCTTAATTTTTGAGAGCAGAAGAATCCAGCAATATTTTAGGTGTGAGCAATAAATAGGAACTTGGGCACTGAGTGTGATGCATAAGCCAGAAAATCTCATAAGTAGCCTCACGTTGCAATGAACAAGGACATACATTCAATATCGCAGCTACTAAAATTGTTGGCCATGCAGGTAACAAAGATAGCCAGGGAGATGACTGAAGCCCGGGAAATGGACACCTTGTCAATCAACAGGAATGCTGATTTATCATCAGCTTATAAGGTGCTTAGGAGCCCTTGGAAGCACAAGGAAACAACAGTAAATTGCTGGCCATTAACATTCCATCCACCAATAGGAAGGCACCACATTACTTTGACGCATAGAATATCCCAAGGCACAAACTCCAGTAGAGAGAACTTCCCTGAGGATGGGCAGAAGACTAAACCTCTGGTCTTGATGATCGACCAGAATTGGATCTTGCCACATTATCCTGGAACATTTATATTTGCCTTCATTCATGAGAAAATCTTTAGCCCATGTAAAGCAGTGTTATTGTGATGACCTTAGCAATCTATCCATTTTCAACTAGCATGTTCACACATTTTATCATAATGCGCTTTTTGCTTGGCTTAACTTACTTATTGAATTTGGGGAACAGAGCCAATTTTAGCTTGCCAGACAATTATGATTTTATATGGATCAACCATTTTAACTCTATGATGTAAATTAAAATACAGTAAAAGAAAAATTACTGCTTCAACATCAGATTCCTTGAATATCTAAAACATCAGTTACATCCTGAATCTCAGCAGCCCAGTAAACAACAACCAGGGTATCTACTTCTCACACGTCATGTTAACCAATGGATAAATTGAGCACATCAATTCTTAGTCGAGCTGTATGATTTTTGTGTTATAGCGTAATAAATTAATTAGACTTTATTGGATGTGCATGATTATGAATTTAATATTTTTTTACTCTTTGCGTGTTTCAAATTGCAATACAAACACAATGGATATTAATTGAATGACCTCTGGTTGTTGCAGACTGGGTTGTAAATGTTACTGTCTATCATCTGCAGATTTTGAGAGCAGGAATGACATGATTTCAATTCTGCCATTGGAAAGACCGTCCTGCTTTTCTTCCTAGATCCCAGACAACATGAACAGCCCTACAGTGATGTTTCTGAAAGGGAACCGCTGGGAATGGCCGTTGCCACCTTCTCCCGAGCCCCTCTACTTTAAGCACAATATTGGGTTTCGGTATCAGATTGAACACGTCCGAGAGTGTCTGGAAAATGGTAATTAGTGATGGTGGTCCTGGCTTCTCCTGGATGAGACTGATGGTGTATTTAACCCTGAAGTTGTCCTTTGATTGATCTACATCCATTCCTCTTTTTAAAAAACACTGCATCTCTAGTATCTGTTATTTCACTCTCAGCTGTGCTGTCACTTATAACAATTGTGACATCTGTGGTGAAATTGTAGGTATCAACAAATACCTCAGTGAAGATGAATGACAATTCATTTTATGACAATTGAGCCCAACATTTTTGTTAAGTTTGTTAAGTGGGTTTTGCCCCATTTTATGATCTTTCTTGCCACAGTAGTTAAGTTAGTAACATGGTTAAATGAATCTGGTTTCCCCATTGACTTTGCTTGTCAGGTTGCCGATTGATCACATGACTCCAGGACATTGCAACCATCATAAATGAGTCACTTGCCTAATGTTTGAATTTCATTCATGTAACTAAGGGAATTCTACAACGGTTGTTAAGTGTAAAAAACAGTCATAAGTCAGTGCCGTTGTTTTGAAGTCATTAAGCAAACTATTGTAATTGAGGACTACTTGTACTTGCTACCCAGAGTATCCGACTTGGCAAAATATTTATCCCTTTTTCAGGTTCAATTTTGCCAAATGTATACCACAAGGTTTATCTGCATCTGTTCACTAAAAACTAGTCTTGAGCAGGGGCATCTCAACTTTTCTTTCTCAATTTGGATTACGGTACTTTCTTTTCTGTCTTGACCATATCTTTGCATTGAATTATTAGATCTTATTTCTCAGGTTAACATTGAAAACTAATGATCATGTGGCTAATAAGTAAGTTATTAAGATGTTCCCATTTGAAGCAAAGGAGAAAGCTTTTATTCTTCACACCAAGATTAAACTCTAGGAAAGGGACAGAGAACCTATAGCTTCCATTCAAAACTGAAGCTGAGGACAGTTACAAGTCCAGCAATACAGCCGTAGATTTCTCCTTTGTGCAGGGTACAATTTATTTATTGCTGATTTAGCTTGTATCTTGCATGCAGGTTTGAAGGAAAGTCCTATCATGCCATTAGAAGAGAGTGAAAGTATTGCCTGCATCATGGATGAAGCACGAAAACAGGTGGGAGTAATCTACGAACAGGACCATGATGTGTAATGTTGAAACCGCCTAATAAAATGTTCAATTCTACCAAAAGTTGTGCCTATGCAATGGTTGTGTTAATTAATTTAAAACTGTCTAGTTCCGAATAGGCGACATTGGTTTTGGCCTTGAAAAGCCCAAACTCCATGAAAATGTTGGCAGAATGTGCATTTCTAGCTTAGACCTTTAAATGACCTGCTTTTAAAGAGAGTCAATATGGTATAATGGTTAAAAAGCAGACGAGAGCAGGGAAATCAGGTTCTAGGTCTTCCTTAAAGGCATGGAAGCAGGCTGAGCAAGTAATCCAAGCCCTACACAGGGAAATAAAAAAATATACAGTATCTACCAACTTGCATTGGGCCTGTATAGTAATGATGGGTTCACAATTGTTATATAGAGGACTTCATCTTGCAATGGCTTGATTTGGAATAATTAAATCTTGTATCATCAAAATAAGCAAAGTTGGCAATATTTTTACATTAACTCTTGAAAGATTTCTGTTAAAAATGTAAACTTATTGGTTCATATAAGATTTCAGTGCTTTTCCATAATGGAACACCTTGAGGTGAGATTGCTGACACCCTGAGTATCTGGCTATTTTTTCACATAAATATTTTGAGATGCTGGGGATTGGAAAAGTCAAGTCTAAAGATGCTGATTTCCAAAGTCAAGCTTAAAGATGCAAGAGTACAATCTTTGATTCAAAGCAAACTTGCTCCAGTTGCTAATCACCGCATCAGCAAAATGTGAACAGGTTAGGTAGACAGCATAAGATGATATAGTACGGGGATGTCAAACTCAAGGCCCACAGGGCTGGTCTGGAAATAGCAAGTCCAGAGTGCTGCAGGCAGCCTTCAAGGCCCAAAACAGGGCCTCCAGAGTGCTCCAGGAGGCCATCCCTGACTAAGGTTATAGAAGGGAGGAAAAGTAAAATATTTTACCTTCCAGGCTTCTGCTACTATAGCCTATGTCAATAATTTATAGTTCTAGACTTCCTATGGAGTCAGTTTCTTGATCTGGACTCTCTCTAAGATGATCAAGTAAGTATTAAAAAAACAAAATCTCAGAAATGTATGCCTCTCTATTTTTATAAGTTTATAAAACTATGTCACTGGAGTTGCAGTCCCATGTCACGCCCTCCATGGCTACACCCACCCCACACCCGGCCCTCCAAGGTCAAACCCAATCCTGATGTGGCCCTCAATGAAATTGAGTTTGATACCCCTTGTACAGTACCTCCATGCATTTGGTGAAAAGGAAAACCAGATGGAAGCTTCTATCGAGCTACTTAAATAAGAAATAATACGATACTGCTGGCGGCAGCAGTTTGAATGATAGCTAACTTCATGGGGTTATTCATCTATCAAAATTTATTTGGAGCCTGGCTTCTGTGGTTCAAATATGTAGCTCCTGTGCCCACAAAATGAAAGCATTATCAGCATTTAATGCTGCACTTTGCAAAAGAATTTTAATTTTACTCTGAGATGTTGAGGACCCACCTTTGAAAATCACTAGGTTAGAGAATAGACACCCATACTGTCCGCCTCCCTGAAAATAAATCTAAAAAATCTAGCTCTCAAAAAATCAAATACAGGTAGTCCTTGGCTTACAAGGACCATTCAAAGTTATAACAGCACTGAAAAAAGTCACTTATGACCATTTTCCACACTTTTGACCATTGCAATATCCCCATGGTCATGTGATCAAAATTCAGACACTTGGCAATTGACTCTTATTTGTGACAGTCTGAGACCTTCTGACAAGTGAAGTCTATGGGGAAGCCAGATTTGCTTAACAACTGTGTTACTAACTTAACACCTGCAATGATTCACGTAACAACTATGGCAAGAAAAGTCATAAAAAGGAGCAAAATTCACTTAACAAATGTTTCACTTAGCCACTGAAATTTTGGGCTCAGTTGTGGTCAGAAGTCAAAGACTACCTATATTCATTCCCATCAACTGGAGCTATTGCTAAGAGAAAAAATACTTGAAATACTCTTTTGAAGAATAATAAAAATTGAAACATAACACAAGTCTGTAAATTGTATTATTTATTGTGAACTGAACCCGAGACCTTCATTTAAATCAAGATACCATAATGCTTCAGGACATCTGTGTATTTAGAAATCTTGCTCTCCACATTTTTCTCTGCTTGCTTTCGGAGTTTCTAAAAAGGAGAAAGAAAAAGAGGGATTCAGTACAGCAGAGAAGTATTAGCAGGCAGGCAAGCGCTAAATGGTAGAAATCCAATGCTGGGAAATTAATTATACAACTTGCTTAGGCAAACTGTCAGGGAAATCGGTTACAGAATGGTTCAGATTCCCTTTATAATTTCCTTGTTTACCACCCGCTGGATAATTAGTAGTTTCCCTTGGTAAAAAATCTAAAGTTATTGCTCTTCCCCTTCATTTTTAATTTACATGTCCTGGGACTTTCAAGCATAACCATTTCTCCCCTCAGCCTTTGATATACAAGATTTGGAGTGGGGAAAGCAGAAAGCCATCTCTCAGCAACCCTCAATCTTTGGAGCACCAGGGACCGGTTCTGTGGAGAGATTTTGCCATGATCAGGAGGAGCGTGGTTTCATGTGCTGCCTACATCCCGCAGATGCGGCTTCACTTGTTTGTGTGGGCCGGTTTCTGGCATGCCACGGATCACGGTTGGCCTAGAACAGGGATTCAAACTTGCATCATCATGGAGGCATCACGTGAAGTATCAGGACTGTTTTTCCCTTTGCTAAACCAAGCGGGGATGAAGCCATCATGTGATGTATCCAGCCCGTAGGCCGCGAGTTTGACACCCCTAGTCTAGAACACCCTTGACTACAATTATAAGCTAAGGTTAACTCACCATAAGCTGTTTCTTCTTGGTATAATGAACCTTGGCCTTCTCTTTGCGCTTCTCTTCAAGAGTGGCTGTGATGGCCTGGTACTTCCACCCAACCTCATGGGCAAGGCGACCCAAATAAGCAAACTGCATGGAAGTAAAAAGCAGCATTTTACAACCAGTCCCAGCATCCAATTTTACACCTTCTATTCTTGCTAAATTTCATTTTCCCAGATATTCCCATTAATGCTATTCCTACTGCTCCACACCCACCCAAACCGCACAGACAACTCAGCATAGCCCTGTTATTCCTTTAGCAGAGTCCTTCCCAATCTCTTGAGGTTGTGCTGGATCTCAATGGATTGGATCTCCAACTAGCATGGCTACCTCAGCTGAATCAGAATTCTTGTTCTCCATCAGCCAGACTAGCTAACCCAGAAAGCCGACTCCCTCAAAATTTCATAGAATGTATGACAAAAGGCAGGTCTCAGATGGTAGTGCATGAAATGTTGTCTCATGGTCTTAAAACTCGAACTATGGTGGAATGTCATCATCACAGACCTACATAAATCAGTATCCTTAACAAATGTAGTAGATATACTATCCCTCAGTTAGCTAGAAAGGCCAAGATTCCCAATCAGCACCAATCTAACAGTATTTATTTATTATTTATTTATTATTTAGATTTTTATACCGCCCTTCTCCCGAAGGACTCAGGGCGGTGTACAGCCAGAATAAAACAGTACAATATACAAATTAAGACAAAAATTAAAATAACATATTCAATAAATGGCCGAAAATTTAAAACCGTCAAATTTGACCCATAAAATTCATAAAAAATGTGGTATAGAGCAGAACGAGGGAAATTTGGTAAAGCAAATTAGAAATCAGTCTCAGGAGCATATAAAGAGATTGTATAATGTGTTACTTGAAATAGATTCTGAAAGGGACTTGGTAAAGGACTGTATGATAAAGTGGGCACAAAATTTTCAGGAGCCAATATTATTGGAAACGTGGGAAAGAATTTGGGTTAGAAATGTTAAATTCACGCAGGCACAGAATCTGAGGGAAAATTTTTATAAAATGTTTTATAGATGGCATCTAGATCCTAAAAAATTATCGTGTATGTATCCAGAAATGCAAGCAAAATGTTGGAGATGTAATTGTGATGACGCTACATATTTTCACATTTGGTGGACTTGTAAGGTCATAAAAGGCCTTTTGGATAAAAATTTGGTGGATTTTACAAAATGTTCTGAAAAAGAAGATAAAGTTCCTGCCGCAATTTTTCTTGTTGGGAATTATTACGGATTGTACAGTAATTGAGACTAAATTGATTTTAAATCTAATAACTGCAGCAAGATTACTAATAGGACAATATTGGAAGAAAAAAGAAGTACCAACAATACAAGAATGGATATTGAAAGTTGCCAATTTGGCTGAGATGGCGAAGATATCAGCCTTTTTGAAAGACAATACGCAAGAAAGATACTTAAAGGAATGGAAAAAATGGATTGACTATATTCAACGTAGATATCAGACTAAGAGTTATCAGACTGTTTTTGAATGATTATGATGTATTATTTTTGATAGCTTTTGGGGGAAGTTAGGAATTGATGATTGTAGGGGTATAATTAAGTTGGGACGAAAATTTTTTAGCATATGTTTGTTTTACTTTTAACTATACCTTGTGCTCGTTCCGGAAGTCGGGGGAGGGGTTGCGAAGGGAAGGGGAGGAGGGGGGAAAGGGAAATAAAAAATTTTGTAAAACTTTTTGAATTAAAAAAAAAAAAAATTCATAAAAATACCCCAATTAAAATTCTTAAATTCAAAAAGTTTAAAAATTAAGCCAGTCCCACTTGAATAAACAAGTGCGTTTTCAATTCACGGCGAAAGGTCTGAAGGTCAGGTAATTGACGCAAACCAGGGGGAAGTTCGTTCGAGAGGGTAGGTGCTCCAACAGAGAAGGCCCTTCCCCTGGGGGCCGCCAGCCGACATTGCTTGGCGGACGGCACCCTGAGAAGATCCTCTCTGTGTGAGCATACCAGTCGGTGGGAGGCATAAGGTAACAGCAGGCGGTCCCGTAAGTACCCGGGCCCTAAGCCATGGAGCGCTTTAAAGGTGGTAACCAACACCTTGAAGCGCACCCAAAAGACCACAGGTAGCCAGTGCAGACTGCGCAGGAGCGGTGTTACACGGGAGCAACGTGTGGCTCCCTCAATCACCCGCGCAGCTGCATTCTGAACTAACTGAAGCCTCCGAGTGCACTTCAGGGGTAGCCCCATGTAGACAGCATTGCAATAATCCAGACGAGAAGTGACAAGAGCGTGAGTGACCATGCATAAGTATCCCGGTCAAGGAAGGAGCGCAACTGGTGAACCAGGCGGACCTGGTAAAAAGCTCTCCTGGAGACGGCTGCCAAATGGTCTTCAAAAGACAGCCGTCCATCCAGGAGAACGCCCAAGTTGCGCACCCTTTCTGTAGGGGCCAATGACTCGCCCCCAACAGTCAGCTGCGGTTGCAGCTGACTGTACCGGGGTGCCGGCATCCACAGCCACTCCGTCTTGGAGGGATTGAGCTTGAGTCTGTTTCTCCCCATCCAGACCCGTACGGCTTCCAGGCACCGGAATAGCACTTCGACAGCTTTGTTGGGGTGGCCTGGGGTGGAAAAGTACAGCTGCGTATCGTCAGCGTACAGCTGGTAACTCACCCCAAAGCCACTGATGACCTCGCCCAACGGCTTCATACAGATGTTGAACAGGAGAGGCGAGAGAATCGACCCCTGCGGCACCCCACAAGTAAGGCGCCTCGCGGTCGATCTCTGCCCCCGTCAACACCGTCTGCGACCGGTCAGAGAGATAGGAGAACCACCGATAAACGGTGCCTCCCACTCCCAAACTCTCCAACCGGATAGCAGGATACCATGGTCGATGGTATCAAAAGCCGCTGAGAGAGAATCAGGGCAGAGGAACAACCCCTATCCCTGGCCCTCCAGAGGTCATCCACCAACGCGACCAAAGCCGTCTCCGTACTGTATCTGGGCCGAAAGCCGGACTGGAACGGGTCTAGACAGACAGTTTCATCCAGGTACTGGGGAAGCTGCCATGCCACCACACTCTCTACAACCTTCGCCACAAAGCGAAGGTTGGAGACTGGACGATAATTTCCAAAAATAGCTGGGTCCAGGGAAGGCTTCTTGAGGAGGGGTCTCACCACCGCCTCTTTCAAGGCGGCGGGGAAAACCCCCTCCAACAATGAAGCATTGATAATCCCCCGGAGCCAGCCTCGTGTCACCTCCTGAGTGTCCAGCACCAACCAGGAGGGACATGGATCCAGTAAACATGTGGCGGCGTGTAACCTCCCCAGTAGCCTGTCCACGTCCTCGAGAGCTACAGAACCAAACTCATCCCAAACAACTTCGACAAGACACGTCTCCGTCATCTCACCTGGATCATCACAATTTTGGTCCAACCATCCCGGAGCTGAGCGATTTTATCGTATAGATAACCACTAAACTCCTCGGCACGTCCCTGCAAGGGGTCATCCCGCCCCTCCTGATGTAGGAGAGAGCGGGTCACCCGAAACAGGGCGGCCGGGTGGGTATCTGCGACGCAATGAGGTGGAAACGTAGGAACGTTTCGCCTCCCTCAGTGCCACTAGGTAGGTCTTCGAAAAAGACCTAACTAGTGTCCGATCAGCCTCGGAATGGCTGGACCTTCAGGTACTCTCTAGGCGTCTTCTCCGGCGTTTCATCTCTCTCAGCTCCTCAGAAAACCAAGGAGCCAATTGAGATCTGCGCCGGGTCAGAGGCCGCGAAGGCACGACATGGTCCAAAGCCCCAGCTGCGGCCTGTTCCCAGGCCGCAACTAGTTCTTCGGTTGTGCCGTGGGTAAGATCCTCAGGGAACGGCCCAAGCTCCGTCACGAACCTCTCGGGGTCCATCAGGCACCTGGGATGGAACCAACGCATTGGTTCCGTTTCCCTGCGGTGGTGAGCGGCGGTCTGAAAGTCTAGGCGGAGGAGAAAATGTGGGTGATGCTGTGGGAGAAAATGCCGTAACAGCCTCTATTATTATAAGAGCCATGGTGGTGCAGTGATCAGAATGAACTATTGCAGGCTGACTCTGCCCACAGCCAGGAGGTCAATCCTGACCGGCTCAAGGTTGACTCAGCCTACCCTCCTTCCCAAGTTGGTAAAATGAGGACCTAAACTGCTGGGGGCAATATGCTGACTCTGTAAACCACTTAAGAGGGGGCTGTAAAGCACTATGAAATGGTATATAAATGCTATTACTACATTTTCTGGCTGAAAACTGATCTGGATGGACATCCAGGAATGTCAACTTTCTTGCCTGATACCATCTAAGCAACGATGGGTTTCCAAGCCCTCAGATCACCTTTTCTTATCTCAATTCTTTTAGCCAAAGAAAAGGAGTTCTGAAAACATATTTGCACACTTAACATAGGAATCGAGGGGTCTTTCTGAATTTAGAATTTAATGGCAACGGATTGTCAAGCAAAGAAATAATGTACTGAATTCCTACTATTAATTCTTAAAAATAACTAAGATTACCTTGCGTGTGGGTTTAAGGCGGACCACTTTCAGAGCAGCTGGAACAACCATTCTCTTGCGCTGCAGGAGAAAATATGCTGTTAGCAATACTTGCACAATGAAAGCAGCTCTGAGCAATGCTGGGATGTTCAGATCTGCCTCAGTCTTAAAGAGTTCTTTTCTCACATCTCAAGTCAAACAATGTAGGTAAAAAAGAATAACATCACTGACAGAATAGGAGGCCAAGGAGTCAAGGTAATTTCTCTTGTACACCAGGAAGTTACCTTATCATAAGGTGGAGGGATGCCATCAAAAACCTTCAGCCTCTCTAAAGCAGCCTGACCACGTTTGGTTTTGTGAGGGAGCATTCCTAGTGGAGCAAGGGGGAAAAATGGGAAAAGCGTATAGGGTTAGCAGAAACCCTCTAATCTCTTAGAACATATAAGCAAACATAAGCGAAAGTAACCTGGATTAGAATTACTTTACCCCACCCCAAATTCAACAGTCTTCGCTAGTCTGGACCCTTCAAGTGCTTTGAACTACAACTGTTGTAACTGCCAGACACAGGGGCACTGATCATAATTTGGAAATGCTAACCTTGTTCAAAATGCACTCACAAAAATGCATATGTGGACTCCCACTAAGTACCAAATTACATATTCCTCAAACGTGTGCAGATATTTTGAAAAACTATTTTAATCTTTTTTAGGGGATCACTTCTGTTTTCAAGGTGAAAATAACACTCACCGCGAACTGTTCTCCAGAAGATTCGACTGGGAGCACGGAAATGATATGGGCCACGGGATGGGTTGGTGTTCATACGCTTGCGGAGGAAAGCAAGGTATTTCACTAGAAGAATAAAAAAACGGAGAAAAGGGTTTACACCAGATCAGAAAGATTAGTGTGAGCTGAACCTCATAGATGACACAGCTCACTGACATACTTAGTTCCTAAATGGAGGAATCAAATTTCCATACTGACAAACTAAATCACCTACTATAATTATGAGGAGTCACCTTCAGAATACAGGAACTTCCCAGTTTCCCAAGAAAGCTGTCAGGTTCATGTGTAAATGACAGATGTATGGACTTTGGAATCTCCTCTTTAAGACTCTTTATTAAACTTATTAATATGGCAATGTGTGCATCCAGATAACTCCTTTGCAAGCTGCACTGATTGCCAATTGGCCTCCAGGTAGAATTCACTGGTTAGTGATGAAAAAGCCTTCCCTGGCAGTTACCTGTGGGACAGTTCTCTCTCTCTCTAGTTATATCTATTCATCTTCTTAGCTCTAGTACAGTAGGAATGCTCCCAGTCCCCTTGTTAAAATTACATCATTTTATGGAGTCTCGGAAATATACTTCTCCTGTTGCTGCACCTGAACTGTAGTGCTCGAACCACTTTTTCCCTAAAATCTGCATGGATCAAGCCTGTTGTCATCTAGAAAAGCCTTTTAAAAACATGGCTCTTTCACGAGGCCCTGGCTGAGATTGTTTATATGAATGGAATTAATGAATAAATTTTCCCTACAGCGTGTCTCATCCCAAGCAACTGGGTGCCACAATGCCTTAAATTCAACAAGAAAGGAAGTGGTACCGGCACTTCAGGGTCTATGCATATCGTATGGATGGTTACAGAGCAAAAAAGGCTGTAAGAATAGGCTGGTGGTCTCAGATGGTAGTGCATGTAGAGTTGTCTCATGGCCATGACACTCGAATTAAAGGTGGTAAGGCATCATCACAGACCACTTCTCATACAGACACCATTCTTGATATTTATTGCATCGCATTCTTACTTTCTGCCATCTGTTCTTATCTAGTCTTTTTTTTTTGTGCACAATGGAGAAATTATTATTTAAAAGCATCCAAATCTTGATGCAATGTACCTATGCCAAACTAACATGTCAGTCAAAGCTCCCCAAGAGTTTGGAAGGACAGCCTCCAATATTACCCACCCATACATTTTTCTCAAGCTTCTCTGCAGTGAAAAGACATTAATAAAGCACCAACCTATACAGCTTATACAGTTCAACAGTGCAAAATGATTAGAATTCTGCCACAAAGTTTTAAGATGAACTACTGACACTTCTACATGTTGCCCCCTAGCTGTGTTGCCAAGTATTAATTAAAATGCAAGGGAGGAAGGAAAGAAAGGAGGGAGGCAGCCTCCATATGCAAAGCTTGCCAATATGATTATACTACATTTTCTGGAAGAACAAATGACCAATAACAATTTGTCCTTTCCCAAAGGCGTATTCATTTATTTTGTTCTTTTTCCCTTGGAGCCTCAGGGACTTTAAATATTTACTCCAAGCCTTTGAAACCGCTACTACTAGGTCTCAAGATTGTAGAGTCTTGCCACTTTTATGCCAAAGCAAAACTAGCTTTAAGGAAAACGTGATTATTCTAGATCTTGGGTCACTGTTTTAAAGAAACACATGCTTTAACATTACAACTGGCCCTAATTGCCAAAGCTGAGTAATTTGCTTTCCTAGTTTTTGGGTAGCTTGGAAAAATTGTCTTCCCCAAATTATTTTGACATGTTTTACTTACATTTGTTGCGGTAGAAGTTGCCCGATATGTTAATCCCTTCACATCGCACAACCACAACTTTGCGCCCTGAAGGAAAAGGAAAGTAAGTTTAGAGTATGTCCTTTGACATGGAATACAGATTGGACATAAATGTTTCCAAGAGTGATGTCTAGTATGTTACAAATTGTAAGCTTGTATCCTCAGAAGTCTACCATCTCACATTTTTATTGCTCTTTTTAATCTACAGATGAATAAATTACAGTAGTTCATGTAAGAATGGATGGTAAAACTTAGCTAAACTTGAGCTTAAACATAGAATTGGGTTGAACTGGCTAGTACAGACACCACCATAAAATCCCAAGTCTGAAGGGCAAATTGGAAAACCGAAAGGGTACCCTGGAAGAAAATAAGGACAAATTTCTTCCATATAGCTTCAAGAAAATGTATGGACGGCTCCAGTGACGTCACCGCTCCTGCTGGGTGCTCTAACAGAACACTCCGTGTTAGAAGATTGTAAAAGTCAGTGAAACAGAAAAAAATCACTGTTCACTGAGCTTAGCATACCCTCTGGGAAAAAGGGGGTTATGCAGAGTTGTGGAAAAGTGGCAGGTCTGACAGGGGGTTTGCTCTTAAGAGCGAATTTTCCTGGATTTATGATCCCACCGAATTCCACTCCCTCCAACTTCAAACACGCTCCTGTTTTTTATCAGGAAAAAGGAGTAGGAGAGTCGCTTCTGCTCAAAAGGACTTATTAAATTGATTGATTTTCTAAGCAGACGGGAATTTCACAAGCGCTCGATCTTTGATGTAGAATCGTAGAATCAGCACGGCAAGTACCGACTCCCTTTTTGAAACCTGAAACCTTTCTTTGTCTTTGATTAATTGACTTTTAAAATGGCGTCTGAAAGTGAAAGTAAAATTTTTTAGTACGATAAAGTAGCGTTATTTGTGGATTGTTACAAACGGAGTTTTTTTATACTGAAAGGAGGGAAGGAAAGTTATTAAGTTTAAATTCCTGATTCTTTTGAAGACAGAATGGCAGCTAAACCTTTAAAGCCTTCTGGAAGAAGGGGATCTGAACCAAGTCTTGAGGATATATTGAAAGTACAATTAAAACTTTCTGAAGATAGGCAAAAAGAGATGATGGAGAATTTTAATGCAAAAATAAGAGAAGATATTCTCATGGCAGTTCAAGGACTGAGTAAAAAAATTGAGGGATTGGAAGAGGAGATGCAACAGATCTCTCAGTCAAATAAGCATTTAGAAGACAAAATGAAAGGTGTTGAGAAAAAAGTGGATCAAAATGAAGATCAGGTTGTGATATTACAATATAAACTTATGGAAGGAGCTCTTAGAATCCGTGGTATGCAAGAAGAGCGAGGAGAAGACTTAAGAAAAATTATATCAGAAGCATTGGCTGAATTTATTGAAGTGGAACCCCAAGAGGTAGCTTACCAAATTGATAAAATATATAGAGTTAACTCCTGGATTGCAAGACAGAGAAAGCTTCCTCGGGACATTGTGGTTTATTTTGTGAAAAGGACTATGAGAAATCAGATTCTGCAAGTTTCATATCAGACAACTTTAAAAATTGGAGAACAGGAGCTGAAGGTGCTGAAAGAGATTCCTTCAAAGATGTTAAGAGATAGGAAGGAATTTGTTTTTTTTACACAAGAACTTAAAAAACATCAGATTCAATTCAGATGGGAGGTGCCAGTTGGATTGAAAGTATTCTATCAAGGAAGGAGATATAGAATTGACACTGTTTTAAAGGCAAAGGATTTTCTTTCTACAGTTTTGAAAGTCGAAATAGAAGTGATAGAAAAACTTCAACAGATTCAAGAAGGCGTGGTGATCCAAGAGCCTTCATTGCTGCCAGTATTAGAGGAACCACAAGAGCAAAGGAACGAGACAGGGATGTCCCTTATCACCATTATTGTTTGT
Source organism: Ahaetulla prasina (assembly GCF_028640845.1). Taxonomy (NCBI): domain Eukaryota; kingdom Metazoa; phylum Chordata; class Lepidosauria; order Squamata; family Colubridae; genus Ahaetulla; species Ahaetulla prasina. The sequence goes on from NC_080542.1 coordinate 26,122,211, forward strand.
TTTGACTCTGGAACCATTATTAGATAAAATACGAGAATTAACGAAAATAGAGGGAATTAAGATTAGACAATATGAGTATAAAGTTAGAGCTTTTGCAGATGATGTAGTGGTTACGTTAACAAATCCTATAAATTCAAGTAGATTTTTGTTGGAAGAAATTGATAAATATGGAAAGGTATCAGGATTTAAAATAAATCAGAATAAAACAAAAGTGATAATTAAAAATATGTCTATACAACAGAAACAAAAACTAGAGGAAATGACAGGATTTGAGATAGTAAAAAAGGTTAAATACTTAGGGGTTTATATTAGCTCATCGAACAAGAAACTTTATAAGAATAATTATGACTTGCTATGGCAAAAAGTTCAGAATGATATGAGTGTCTGGAAGAAATTGCAGTTATCCCTATTGGGAAGGATTGCGGCTATTAAAATGAATGTGTTACCTAGATTTTTGTTTCTGTTCCAGATGATACCAATAATTAAAAAGGATAAAAATTTGGAAGATTGGCAGATTGGGATTAACAAATTTATATGGCAGGGTAAAAGGCGAGGTTAAAATGAAAATAATACAGGACTCACGGGAAAGAGGTGGTTTAAGAATGCCTAACTTTAAACTATATTATGAAGCAGTAGCCCTTTCAGTAATAAGTGACTGGTTTAACTTAACAGAGGAAAGAATTTTGAATATAGAAGGTTATGACTTGTTATATGGATGGCATGCGATTTATTTTATGAAAAAAGTGGATAGGGCTTTTAAGAATCATGTGTTGAGAAGTGCTCTTTATGGTCTGGAAAAATATTCCTATAAATTAGATTACAAGATTCCTATATGGGCGAGCCCTAGACATGCAATAAAGAATATAAATATAGAACAGAAACAGGAAATGATTACTTATAAAGAACTTTTGTATGCTGAAGGAGGTAGATTGCAATTAAAATCATTACAGGTATTAAATGAAGAAGGGAGGAATTATACTTGGTTTCAATATGGGCAAATAAGTGCTAGATGGAAAGAAGATCAAAAAATTGGTATAATGCAAAGGGAGGAAAATTTAATAAAGCAAATTAGAAATCAGACCCAGGAGCATATAAAGAGATTGTATAATGTGTTGCTTGAAATAGATTCGGAAAAGGATTTGGTAAAGGATTGTATGATAAAATGGGCACAGAATATTCAGGAACCAATAATGTTGGAAACATGGGAGAAAATTTGGGTTAGAAATGTTAAGTTTACACAAGCACAGAATTTAAGGGAAAATTTTTACAAGATGTTTTATAGATGGCACTTAGATCCCAAAAAATTATCACGTATGTATCCTAATATCCAAGCGAAATGTTGGAGGTGTGATTGTGATGACACTACATATTTTCATATTTGGTGGACTTGCAAGAAAATTAAGGCCTTTTGGATAAGAATTTGGTGGATTATTCAAAATGTACTGAAGAAGAAGATAAAGTTCCTGCCACAATTTTTCCTTTTGGGAATTATAACGGATTGTACAGGGATTGAGACTAAACTGATTCTGAATTTAATAACAGCAGCAAGACTGTTGATTGGACAATACTGGAAGAAAGAAGAGGTACCTACAATAGAAGAATGGATACTGAAAGTCATTAATTTGGCTGAGATGGCTAAAATCTCAGCTTTTTTAAAAGACAATATGCAGGAAAGATATTTAATTGAATGGAAAAAATGGATTGATTATCTACAAAACAGATATCAGATTAAGAAATATCAGATTGCCTTTGAATAATTAGAAAGTTATTTTATGTAATGGGGAGGGGGTTGGGAGATGAAAAGCTTTGGATGTGGTTATTTGGATTGGAAGGGAAAATTTTATTCTATGTTTGGTTTATGTATAACAATACCTTGTGATTGACCCGGGAAGCCGGGGGGGGGGGGGGGTTTGGGAGGGAGGGGGGAAAAAAGGGGGAAAAATGGTTTTGTTTTTTAAAACTCTTTCAATAAAAAAAAAGAAAGAAAGAAAATGTATGGACAACTCCACAAAGTTTCCAGGAACTGACCTTATGATTAAAGATACTTTTAAGTTCCAGTAAAACTACCTGGTAGTATAGAAAACTGCACACTTAATGATTAGCCAGGGACTTATCAGACTAAAAATCTAAATTAATAGAAAAATTATAATATGCTTCAAAATGCACCCTATTTTAAGACCAAAGACTTTAAGGAAGTAGAATCCTACACACCTAGAGTAGGCAAAAGAGTATGAACTTTTCTAGGTGAAGACGTCTGTCAAAATACCAAAATTATGTTTAAATTTTTTTTCCCTTTAGTTATTCTCAAGAAAAAATTACAAATAATCTCTGAATTTGCTTCAATATTTGCAAGATTCAAATATCAAGAAGCATCTCCATATATTGTTAGTAAAGTCCTTGTCTTGCCTCATCCTCGCCAAGATAAAATATGCCCTCCGTAAATTGGGATGAGCGACACAATTTTCCCCTACACAGATCAAACCTTACCCAGCAACACTTGCTTAGCCACAATGGCTGAAAGGCGACCCAGCAAATGGCCACGTCCATCGATCACCAATACCTGGAAAAGAGAAGCTTTTAAGTGGTACTTATTGACATATATAAAGGAATATATGTAGGATCTAAATAAATGCTCTACTCAAACCAGTGATTTAAATAATCTAGCAATTATGAAAATGTGGGGAGAAAAATTATTACATAGCTCAAGACATGATGGGAATGAAAAAACAGTGTTTCCCAAATCCAAAAAACATCACAGCCTCTACTTAGCAAGACTATCACTATCCAGCAGCATTATCCCCCTGCTTCACAGCACGGGAATTTGGCTTCAGTTTTCCAAAAGTATACAGCATCTCTCACAGCTTTAACACTTTCATACAAAACTAAGCTCTGTGGTTTTTTGTTTTTTGGCAGTTTTCCGCGTTCACCTTTCTTTCTCATTCATATTACCTTTCTACCTAGCTATCACAACTGAGCAATTCTGTAATAGACTCAGGTATGTACAATCATCCACTTAGTAGAAAATAAAGCTATAGCTATGCATAAAAAAAAACAGTTTACTGGTATTCAGCAGGTGGGACACACTCAGCAGGCATACAACTTTAAGCCCCAATTGAAACTGCAAAAAACAAGACAGGAGAGGAATAATACTGTTGAGAGTTAAAAAGCCTCTGATCTCCCCCCCCCCACTTTTAGCAACTTTCATACAATGAGGTCAGAGCCTTTTGTTCTGGAGAATAAAATCATCTTCTCACAGCACATCTGGATTTCATCGATTTGTTCTTGCTTCCTCACCCCAGCTCGTGGAAACTACAAATTATTCTTCTGACACTAGAAAGCAGTTTTCCCGTTTCTAATATCTTTCCCGATAAATTCAATTAAAAAGCATCATAATCTCTCTCCCCCACTCCAAGCTGGATGGCGGTGTGGAGAAATCCTGACTGATGCCCCTAAGCGTACCATTAACCCAAGCCTCTCTTGTCGTCTTCAGAAGGAAACGACACGTGTCTACGCCGGTCAAGCAGCTAACATTTGGCCTTCTTTAAATACCAAATCAGGCCAAATCGGGGAGGGAATTTACCGTTTGCCATGAAGGAAACAAACGTAGTAAATGCTGCAGGGCGGGAGTTTAATTCATCTACAGCCACGCTCACTCCCATCCGTTCCCTCTCCCCGTCCAGGCCAAGATCGTCTCCACGTGATTCCTCTCCCTTCTATCCCGACAATCGCCGGGAAACCGGCAGGAGATTAAAAGGGACGCCGTTCAAGCCCTATTGCCCACCCATCTGCCCCGCTCCCCCCGCAAATAAAACAAAAAAAGAGCTCAACAGCCCGCACCTTCGGCTCCGTCATGGCGCCTCTTCAGCAGCCGCAGGGAAAAAGACTCTGCCTGTTCACATCCACGGGGTTGCCTTCTCCGGCCGATTAAAGAAATGTTAAGAACTACAGGGGCGGATATGACGTGATATGACGTAGATATGACAGAGGTGCGAAGTCGGTACTGCCGGTAAAGATAACAGCCTACTTCCGTCAGGAGTCTGGAAATGGTGCCGCTCTATAATTTTTTTCTTCTCTTTGGTGAACGTATTCTTCCTAGGCAGTTGAAATTTCCGTTGGAAGATTTAAATTCAAAACTTGACAGGAAATAGTACAGGAATAAGGTAGACTCTTTGGGCGGTAAAGGACAGATCGGAAGAGAGCTCGAACTCAGGGTGGAAGTAGTATCCTGCCATGTTAGGAAAGGTCTTTCAATTATTTGTTATATTTATATTCCGCTTTTCCTTTGGAAGTTCAAGCCGACCTACATAGTTTGGGACCTAATACATATGTTTCACAAATACAACACAAAGATGAGCAGCAGTTGAAGCGTTGGATCCACGATTGGATCATAGTCTCAAAGGTGTTTTTTCAGAAGGCAACTGGACATTCATGTTTTTTTCTTTGAAGACATTTCGCTTCTCTTCCAAAAAGCTTCTTCAGCTCTGACTGCATGGTGGGGATTAGAAAGATTTATATTCCTTGCAGACAGCTGGTCATTTGCATTCTTTTTAGAGAGTCATTGAGGCCACTTGGAGGTTTATCTGTGACCTCGGGGTCACCTGAGGATGAGAAAGCAAAATGTCTTCAAAGCAAAACCAAGAAGTTTTCATATCCAATGATCTAAGTGCCAAAGCCCACTGCAACTACATCACAAAAAAGGCTTTAAGAGTTATAAACCTAATCTTACATAGCTTCTTCTCCAGAAACACTACACTGCTAACCAGAGCTTATAAAACATTTGCTAGACCAATTCTTGAATACAGTTCATCTGTCTGGAACCCATACCACATTTCTGACATCAATACAATTGAACGTGTCCAGAAATATTTTACAAGAAGAGTTCTCCACTCCTCTGAATACAACAAAATACTTCATGCCACCAAACTTGAAATCCTGCGTTTAGAAAACTTAGAACTCCGCCGCCATTGCTGCTTGTTGCATGCACCGGCTGCGCAAGCGCACACTGTTTATTTCATTTATTTATCAGCGGCAAGTTGGGTGTATGCTTGTGCAATCAGCGCATAGAACAAGGTGGCATATTCAAGGAGAGCAACTCCAATAACTTTTGGACGCTTGCCTTTCCTGGCAGCCAGCTGCTGGAGGAAAGTAAATATATGCCACGTGGTGAAGGAAGAGTGGGCGGCGGCTCCGGGACAAGGCTGGTGTCAGGAAATGGTGCATTCCCCGACCTGGTTGAGGAGGCAGCGAGCAGGGGGTGACTCCGGGGCCTCAGGGAATGGGGCAGCCCTGGGCCCTGGGCCCTGACCAAAGGCGAAGGGCGAGCAGATGGCGAGTGGGCAGTGAGTGGGAGAGAAAGGCCAGAGTGGGGAATGGTGCATTCCCCGACCCGGTTGAGGCAGGTAGCGGCTCCGGGGCCTCCGGGAATGGCACATTTTTAAATTTATTTTTAATTTATTTATTTATTTTATTACTCTTACTATTTTTGTTGTTGTTGTTAGTTGCGAAGTCGTGTCCAACCCATCGCAACCCCATGGACAACATTCCTCCAGGCCTTCCTGTCCTCTACCATCCTCTGGAGTCCATTTAAACTCATGCCTACTGCTTCAGTGACTCCATCCAGCCACCTCGTTCTCTGTCGTCCCCTTCTTTTGTCCTCAATCTTTCCCAGCATTAGGCTCTTCTCCAGTGAGTCCTTCTTTCTCATTAGGTGGCCAAAGTATTTCAGTTTCATCTTCAAGATCTGGCCTTCTAAAGAGCATTCAGGGTTGATCTCCTCTAGAACTGACTTGTTTGTTCACCTTGCAGTCCAAGGGACTCGCAGGAGTCTTCTCTAGCACCAGAATTCAAAGGCCTCAATTCTTTGGCGCTCAGCCTTTCTTATGGTCCAACCTTCACAGCCATACATTGCAACTGGGAAAATCATAGCTTTGACTATACGCACTTTTGTTGGCAGGGTGATGTCTCTGCTTTTTAGTATGCTGTCTAGATTTGCCATAGCTTTCCTCCCCAGCAGCAAGCGTCTTTTAATTTCTTGGCTGCAGTCCCCATCTGCAGCGATCTTGGAGTCCAGAAAAATAAAATCTGTCACTACCTCCATTTCTTCACCATCTATCTGCCAGGAATGACGGATGCCATGATTTTAGTTTTCTTAATGTTGAGTTTCAAGCCAACTTTTGTACTCTCCTCTTTCACCCGCATTAAGAGACTCTTTAGTTCCTCTTCGCTTTCTGCCATTAGAGTGGTATCATCTGCATATCTGAGGTTGTTGATATTTCTTCAGGCAATCTTAATTCCAATTTTTGATTCATCTAGCCCCGCCTTTCTCATGATGTGTTCTGCATATAAGTTAAATAGGCAGGGTGATAGTATACAGCCTTGCCGGACTCCTTTCCCAATTTTGAACCAATCAGTGGTTCCGTGTCCAGTTCTCACTGTGGCTTCTTGCCCTGCATACAGGTTTCTCAAGAGACAAATAAGATGTTCTGGTACTCCCATCTCTTTAAGAACTTGCCACAATTTGTTGTGATCCACACAATCAAAGGCTTTAGCATAGTCAATGAAGCAGAAGTAGATGTTTTTCTGGAACTTTTAATTAATTATTTTTTTCCCGTACTGGGTTCTGTGGGTGTGGCTTGGTGGGGGGGGTTGTGACTGAGTGGGCATGGCTGTGAGTGACATTGAGTTGGCCACACCCACTCAGTCACAGGACACACACACACACCAAGCCACACCCACAGAACAGGTAGCAAAATTTTTTAGATTTCACCCCTGACCTCACCCCATTCCTAAGAGGTCTATAAGAGGCGTGCATAAGAACACAAACGTGCCTACCGTTCCTGTCCTATTGTTTCCTTTCATTATATCCAATTAATATAATTATCACATACTTATGCTCATATATATGCTTATATTATATAGTTACTTTCATGCTTATGCTTATATATACTGTTGTGACAAATAAAATAAATAAATAAAATAAAATAAATAAAGTCCAGTTGCCTCTTGAAAAAGCACCTTTGAGGCTATGATCCAATCGTGGATCCAACACTTTAACTGCTGCTCACTTTTTCCATAATTTTTTTGTTTTGTTCACATGTATTATTTTTGTCAGTGTAACTTCTTGTAACTCTTGTAATATCATTTTCCTTAGAAGGAAGTCAAGAGACTAAGGTAACTTTCTTGGGTGAATCCATATTGGAGGAGGAAGAAGATGGGCTGGGTGAGGATCCCTTGGTTGGGAGTTTGGTTGGGAGTCTCTCTTGGTTGGGAGTTTGGGCAGAAGCCATCAGCTGAGACCTTGGCCTTTTAGAACCTTTTTGATTCCCTAGTAAGTGACATAATAAAATACAGAATGCTAGAAGTTATGGGTCATCAAGAATCACTCGTGAATAAATAGTGTTCTGCAAAATTATGGATTCCTGGACCTCCCTTTCTCTTTGACTTACTTGCCATGCCTGATTCTTTGCCTCCCTGGACCAGCCAACTAGGTCTTTGGTTCTGACAATTCTTGGTCTGTTCTTTCCACTGCTTAAGGTAAAGGTTCCCCTTGCACATACGTGCTAGTCATTCCCGCCTCTAGGGGGCGGTGCTCATCTCTGTTTCAAAGCCGAAGAGCCAGCGCTGTCCGAAGACATCTCTGTGGTCATGTGGCCGGCATGACTAAATGCCAAAGGCACATGGAACACTGTTACCTTCCAACCAAAGGTGGTCCTTATTTTTCTACTTGCATTTTTTACGTGCTTTCAAATTGCTAGGTTGGCAGAAACTGGGACAAGTAACTGGAGTTCACCCCGTTACGTGGCACTAGGGATTTGAACCACTGAACTGCCAATCTTTCAATCGACAAGCTCAGCATCTTAGCTACTGAGCCACCATGTCCCTTCCCACTGCTTAGTGTACCCTTTAAATCTGATTTCCCCTTTGCACCTGATCTTGGTTTACAAAGGTTCTCTGTTGATACCGTTTGAAGAAGAGTTCTAGAGCCTAATTTATAATATAATGAGAATGTTCTGAGATTTTCAATTTTATTCCAGGTTTCATTATGCTGTCCTTGGCTTTTCTTTTTCAGACTGATGTCCCCAGCATTAACCTGCTAGTTTGTGTACTGCCAGTCATGAGGGATAAAGTGTGTAGCAGCCTCCATCTTATTTGGGGAAGTGTTATTGGAATGAGTAGGCAGGTAAGATTTTGAAGCTACCAACCAGTGGTGGGATTCAAATAATTTAACAACTGGTTCTCTGCCCTAATGACCAGCTAGGTAGGCGTGGCTCAGTGGTCATGTGACTGTGTGGGCATGGCCAATTCAATGTCACTCACATTGATGGGCACTTCGCCTTAGTTGTTACAATGTACTAAGGGTTAATCAGAGGCAGTTTCTGTAAGCAGGGCAATAAAGATTAGGCTAGAAACAACAACAGAATGTTTCCTTCCTAACTTCCTTACAGGATTAGCCCTGTAAAGTGGAGAAAAACAAAATAAGATTTCTTCCAACAACTGGCTCTCCGAACTGCTTCGAAAGTTAACAACCGGTTCTCCCGAATAGGTGCGAACTGGCTGAATCCCACCACTGCTACCAGCCACAAAGCAGGAGGGAACCTAGGGATTGTTCGGCTGGGAGTTCTTAATGTGGAATCAGCAACATGTAGGTCCTGCTAGGCTCCTGGGGTATGATGGGATCCATTCTGGGATGTGAAATCTCCTTTGCAGATTACAGCCATTCTCTTTAGTTTGCGGTTTCCTGAGATTCCTTGCAGGATACATGTTACAGTCTTGCTGGTGCAAATATAGATAGTCTTCAATTTAAGACCATTTATTTAGCAATTGAAATTACAACACTACTGAACAAAGTGACTTACAACCAGTTCTGGCACTTACGACCATCACAGTGTCCACGCAGTCATTTGATCGTGATTCAGGTGCTTGGTGCATGTTTTTACGATGGTTGAAATGTCTCAGGGTCACATGATCACCATTTGTGACCTTCCCAGGGGATTCCAACAGGCAAAGTCAGTAAGGGAATCCTGATTCACTTAACAACCACAGCAAAAAGGATCATGAAATCAGGTGTTATATGATGACCCACTTTAACAACCACATTACTTAGTGATGAAAATTCTAGTCCCAAATGTGGCTGTAGGTTGAGGATTATTTGTACCAGCCTGAGTACAAGCACACATGTACATTCTCTTATTCTTTCTCTCTTCTCTCTTTTTAAGAGGAGTTAAAGATGAAGATGTTTACTATAGATCAGGGGTCCCCCAACTGGCAGGCCATGGCCTGATTCTGGTCCATGGTCCTTTGGGAACCAGGGCACATAGTCAACAAGCAAACATTTGAGCATGCAAAGCTGCATTTGTGCAAATGGCACATATGTGCGTGAAACCATCCCTTCTCCCCCGCTGCCACAAGACCACAGAGCTGGAAAGATTGGTAACTGCTGCTATAGACTACAGGTAGTTTTCAACTTAAAACCAATCATTTAGGGACTGCTTGAAGTTACAACGGCACTGAAAAAAGGGACTTAAGATTTTCACACAACCATTGCAATATCCCTATGGTCACGCAAATTTGGACACTTGGCAACTGACTCATATTTAGTTGCAGTTTCTCAAGGTCATGTAATCACTTTTTGTGACCTCTGACAAAGTCAATAGGGGAGTCAAATTCACTTAACAATCATGTTACTAGCTTAACAACTGCAGTGATCAACTTAACAACTGTGGCAAGAAAAGTTGTAAAATGGGGCAAAACTCATTTAAGAACTGTCTTGCTTAACAACAGAAATTGTGGGCTCAATTATGGTCATAAATTGAGGACTACCTATAGTTTATTTTCAACATTTCCTTTCTCTTCTATAATGCTATCCTGAGTCTTACCCTTTGTTCCCCATCCATCCCTTCTAATCCTTCGGCCGATTTTCTATTCTTGGATTAATCGTACTGCAGCTGGCCACCCACGTGTAAACTCAGTGCCCTTTCTTATGTCACGCCAGCCTGCAAATATTGCCGACACTAGGGATTGGGGGAGAAGGAGAGGAAACCACCTGGCTTATATCTTTCCCTTTAAAATAATATTTGACCACAAGGAATCAGCAAGTTTTAATTAGAGGCATCTGGAAATGAATTTGTCTGTCCCTCACCCACCCCCTTCCTGTCTCAAAGCAAGCTGCTACTCTAGGAATGACTAACTTGAAATTCAGTCCTCTTTTGTGCAGGCACCTCAGCAGAAACCCCTTTGATTCATTTTAAGTTTTGTGTCTTACTACTGGTAGTGTAAGAGGTGATATCAGGGCAAGATTTGGTGGCAGAGATTCAGGCTTCTTGTTAGCAAAGAAGAGTCCCCTAATCCAGCCAGACTGGCTGGCCATATTTAAGAGAAATGCATTAATACAAAAATAATTATGACTAGGCAAGTGAGTGTAAGATTCTACTGATGGGAAGCAAGAAAACCTAAAAGAGGTCATCCATTCTGGCAGTGTTATAAAAATATTGTGAATAAATAAATACAACTATCACTTGTTGAGTTTCCATTGCAATCATGTTGCATTCATCTTCCACCAGAAATCCCTTTCTGTCTGCATTGCAACTGTTTTTGGAATCTAGGAAGGTTCTCTTAATAAGAGAAAATAAATTAGAGGAAGTTTGGATTGGTGAATTAAGTCAGGCTGGCTATGTGGGAATTCCTACAATGTAGGAAACAACTCTATGGTTGAAAAGAGAGGATAAAAGACATGCCTTGAAAGAGGCAGTGGTGAGACCCCTCCTCAAGAAGCCTTCCCTGGACCCAGCTGTTTTAGGAAATTATTGTCCGTCGTCCAACCTTCGCTTTGTGGCGAAGGTTGTAGAGAGTGTGGTGGCACGTCAATTACCCCAATACCTGGATGAAACTGTCTATCTAGACCCGTTCCAGTCCGGCTTTCGGCCCAGATACAGTACGGAGACGGCTTTGGTCGCGTTGGTTGATGATCTCTGGAGGGCCAGGGATAGGGGTTATTCCTCTGCCCTGGTCCTATTAGACCTCTCAGCGGCTTTTGATACCATCGACCATGGTATCCTGCTGCACCGGCTGGGGAGTTTGGGAGTGGGAGGCACTGTTTATCGATGGTTCTCCTCCTATCTCTCTGACCGGTTGCAGACGGTGTTGGCAGGGGGGCAGAGATCGACCCCGAGGCGCCTTACTTGTGGGGTGCCGCAGGGGTCGATTCTCTCGCCTCTCCTGTTCAACATCTATATGAAGCCGCTGGGTGAGATCATCAGTGGTTTTGGAGTGAGGTACCAACTGTACGCTGATGACACGCAGCTGTACTTTTCCACCCCAGGCCACCCCAACGAAGCCATCAAAGTACTGTCCCGGTGTCTGGAAGCTGTATGGGTCTGGATGGAGAGAAACAGACTCAAGCTCAATCCCTCCAAGACAGAGTGGCTGTGGATGCCCCCATCCCGGTACAGTCAGCTGCAGCCACGGCTGACTGTTGGGGGCGAGTCATTGGCCCCGATGGAAAGGGTGCGCAACTTAGGCGTTCTCCTGGATGGGCGGTTGTCTTTTGAAGATCACCTGACGACCGTCTCCAGGAGAGCTTTTTATCAGGTTCGCCTGATTCGCCAGTTGCGCCCCTTCCTTGACCGGGATGCCCTATGCACAGTCACTCATGCTCTTGTTACCTCTCGTTTGGACTACTGCAATGCTCTCTACATGGGGCTTCCCTTGAGGAGCACCCGGAGGCTCCAGTTGGTTCAGAATGCAGCTGCGCGAGTGATAGAGGGAGCCGCTTGTGGCTCCCATGTGACACCACTCCTGCGCAGGCTGCACTGGCTTCCTGTGGTCTTTCGGGTGCACTTCAAGGTGCTGGTTACTACCTTTAAAGCACTCCATGGCTTAGGGCCGGGCTATCTACGGGACCGCCTACTGCTACCGACTGCCTCCCACCGACCCGTGCGCTCTCACAGAGAGGGACTCCTCAGGGTGCCGTCCGCCAAGCAATGTCAGCTGGCGGCCCCCAAGGGAAGGGCCTTCTCTGTGGGGGTTCCTACCCTCTGGAATGAACTTCCCACAGGACTCCGCCAACTTCCTGACCTTCGAACCTTTCGCCGTGAGCTGAAGACGTATTTGTTTATTCGCGCAGGACTGGCATAGGATTTTAGATTTTATATGGTTTTAATTTTTAATGGGTTTTATTGTTTTAAATTTATCTTAACCTGGGCCAAATTGAATAAGTTTTTTAAATAGTATTTTATCTTGTATTTATATTGTTGCTCTGTTTTATCTGGCTGTAAACCACCCTGAGTCCTTCGGGAGAAGGGCGGTATAAAAATCTAATAAAATAAAATAAAATAAATAAATAAATATTCCAACACCCAAGTCAACATGCACATTCTTTTCCAAACCATTTTCAGTTTCATAAATAATATTTATATATTTACACAAGAACAAGATATTTCTTTCCAACTTGAGGGAGGGGGATTATCCAATGAGGGAAGCTACATGTACAGAGCAAACACCAGATAGACCAACCAACCCACAGAGAGAACTACTGGAGAGAAGCAGGAGAGAGAATTGAGAGTTGAAAGTTGAGAGGAGAGGAGAGGAGGAGGGCTTGATGAACACCATCCATCTTTTTGTTATAGTTGGAATAGCTTTTGTGAAATTGCAAAAACAACAGTATGTATGGTATGAAGTTGCCTGAAAACTTTCCAAACAAACTTAATGCTTTATTGTAAAATGATTTCTGATAAAAAGCTGGTATGTTTATGTGTAGGATTACATCTGGGCTACAAAATTACTTAGAATTACTAGGTGGCAGCAAAGGAGAAAACCCCAAATGGTTTTCTAGCCATTATCAAAGTTTTTCACCTATTGGTTATGATCATCTAGTGGTTTTCAAAATTTTTGCAACCTAGTTCTGGTAATCTAATATATGTATATTTTTTGTGTTTGTGTTATGGGGTGGCGTACTATCTCCTCTTCTGTCCTCAATGTGAAAATCATAGTAATCCTTGGCATAAGAGTGCAGAGTGCTTTACAATCCTTTTTCATTCACAAGAACCTTGTGAGGTAGGCCACAATAAAATTATTCTTATTTTTAAATCAGTCCTGAAGACTATTATATACAGAAGCATTCTCAAAATAATCCAGGTTTTTCATACCTCAAAGAACATTTAGGATAATGCTGATGAACTGTGCTACAAAAATTAAATATATATATTTTTTGTATATTTCCCTAATGGGATAGGAAAGCAATGTGACAATTCCTTGTGCTTTACTAGAGGCCATGATGGCAGAAGGAAAGTGGTATACCCCCCAAATTAATTTGATCACCATCCTCACTCTGTTGCACCTCCAAAGAGTTAGTTAAGAGTTTGCAATGTCAATTAATATATGCTCTTACTGCATCAGTGCTGCATTTGCAGACTGACCAAAGATTTCAAATAGGGATCGTATCTTTTAAGAGCTGGTATAGTGTGATGTACAATGTGTTTAACTGAGTTTGGTTAATTAGACCTCATTCAAATCCCCAGTTACACCCCACGTTTCCTCAGGAAACTGAAAGTAACGTACAATGGCCAAGAGTACTCCTGTTTTTATCCCTGCCACAATTGTATGAGGTAGGTTCAGCTGGAAAGGGCTGATCCAGATTCATCCAGTGAGTTTCCATAGTTGAATGGAGATTTGAAGCTAGTTCTCCATGATTATGTTTCTCAGTCTAAATTCATCAAATAAGATTGTTGTAAGGAGCGGTTTTTACATGCATGGAGAAGGAAAAAGCTCAAGTATAGTAGGTTTGTTTAAGAGAAGCCATAGGATTGAAAACAACAGTCTAATCTAAATGATAGAACATGATTGGAAATATTTAATACCTATTCACAAGTGTATTGGAAGCTATTTAATATTTGCTGTTACAGCATAGTGTAAATATGTGGCTGGTTTAAATAAGAATCTGGGAGAACAATACACTCAAATTATCTGAAGGGACTATGCTAGTTTCTTGAAAGATAAGAAGTAGTTATAAAAACTATAATCCATCTGATGGAATGACAGTGATAAATAAACGCTTAAGGGATAACACTTGGTTAGCCTTAAAGTGCCTATTTTTTGAAAGCACCAGGAAGCAGGACAAGAAGCAATGGATGACAACTAATCAAGGAGAGAAGCAACCTGGAACTATAGAGAAATTTTCTAACACGGAGAACAATTAACCAGTGAGATGGCTTGCCTTCAGAAGTTGCGAATGCTCCATCATTGGGGGCTTTTAAGAAAAGACTGGACAGCCACTTGTCTGAAATGATATTAGAGTCTCCTGCTTGAGCAGTAGATTGGACTAGAAAACCTCCAGGATCTCTTCCAACTCTATTATTCTGTTCTGTTCTGCTCTGCTCTACTCTGAAATGCTTTAGAGTTTTAGAATATAATGTTGCCTTTTGGAGAAGAAATGGCAAAAGAATCAACAACTATAGCACAATGAAGAGCCAGTGAGTAAACTAGCTCTTTGTAACTTTTCTCTGGACGAAGAAATGACAGCCTATAAATGCTCCAGCCCAGGCAGTTGCTTTCTTGTGAGGAGACTGCAGTATAGAGGGCTCCAGTGGGTGTAGGGCTCCAGTGGGTTTAGAGACAAGGGAATACCTTCCTTGTTCAACCTATTGTCAATGCCTTTAAGGAAACAGGGTTTGAGTACTTCCTTTTCTAATTACTTTTGGAAATTGCTTGTTAACTGGTTTCCATCTATTAGGAACCTGGATTAACAGGTTTTACAATAACTGATGAGTTTCCTTCAATTCATAGTGAAAGAAGTACAAGTTCTATTAACAAACTTGTAATACAAAACAAGGCTATTTTTCTAAAATAAATAGCAAAATTATGATTAAAATTTTGATTTTTAGAAAATTACAAATGGACCAGGAGTCTAGATGGATTTGAAATAAGATTTTGGATTTAATTATAAGAATCCTTCCCGTAGGAAAATACTTTTGGTTTTGAATTATTTTAAAAAAATGATAGACCGAAGTTTACACTAGAGGGCAACAGAAGGAACTAAACGTTACAATTAAAGAAGCTCACTTAAATTAGATTTACATAATGGAGCAAACATTGTTAATATTTGACTTATTGAAGGATATTTTTGAACAATGAATCCAGAAGTTAATATTAAGAGTTTCTGCCTCTGTAGACAGATGGTTTAAAAGATGTTATGGTAGAGGAATTAGTTTTATCAGACAAGACTGAGACTGATCTCTAAGTGAATTTAAAAGCTTCAAAAATAATATAAAAAATGATGCTATGCTGGACATAACAAAAAAAGCTGATAATAATTAAAGGGGCTATACAAATAACAAAGCAAGACTGGGATAATCTTACCATATTAGATTTATAAAAGAAACTTCTTAAAGCTTTGAAGACTTTTTTGAGAAGAGATGGAAGAAAAAGAAAAAAAATTGGGGGGGGACGACGACATTATTTGAAGGGATAAAAGATTAAGATTATTAAGAATACAAGGAAGGAATATAAAGTTGGCTTATTTGATCAAGGCTAAAAAAATAGATATGTTGTTATCTCTGGTAATCTTTAATTGATTTTTTTCTGATTGAAACTGAAATAATGATATTCTAAAAAAATTGTTTATACATAAGAGATGGGATATGGGAAGAAGAGATCAATTGTACTTTAAGAGAAGGTGCTAAGTTTTTCTTTATATATTTCTTTTCTTTTTCTTTACTATATTTCTTTTCCTATTTTTCCTATTTTTATTTTTTAGTTGGTATTTGTTTTTATTGATGAAGTTGCAATTTTTAATACAATTATTCTTTAAAATACACTATAATATTGCCATCTGAAGTTTTCGGTGTTGAAGAAAGCTTAGATTTTTATCGTTTGAATGTAAAGTGCATTAAATAAGTCTGAAGTGTTATACATTATAAAAAAACTGCAACAAAACAATATGAGAAAATTCCAAGAGGTGGATTGGGCAGGGAGAGAATATAGCCAATAAGTACTAAATATTTTTAAAGCTACCAAGAATTGCGGGGATGGGGGAGTGGAGAGAGAGATACCGTATTTTTCGGAGTATAAGACACACTTTTTTCCCTCCTAAAAGAGACTGAAAATTTGGGGCAGCTTATATTCCGAATGTAACCCCATATGGTGGCCAAAATGGCTACCAGGAACAGCTGTTGCCTTCTCTTATCCCTTCTGTGCTTTGCCTGAGTTAGTCACTGGAGCTCCCTCCAAAAATCAGCTGTGCTTTTGAAGCTGTTTTTCAGCCCCAACAAGAGGGAAGTGAGCTTCAGTGCTTTGCCTGCTTTTCTAATTGCTGCTCTCTCCAGCGATTTTAGCCCCAACCAGCCCCAACCTGTGAGCGAACTAATGTGCTGAAGCTGATGCCCCAACCTCAAAACCAGTGAGCAAACTAATGTGTTGAAGCTGAGCAGACTAAGGATGCTAGCCAGATGAATACCTGGTAAGCAGAATATTTTCCCCCCTATTTTCCTTCCCAAAAAGTAAGGTGCATCTTATACTTTGAAAAATACGGTAGTTTGATATTGTTACACAGAAAGTGATTTACAGTACACACTAAGAAAATATCAACCCATTAAGCATAAAAATCATTTACAGCTCAGGAAAAACAATGCTGAAATGCATAATACAATATTTGGAAATGCCTGGGTGCATTTTGAAGGCCTATAGCAGTGATGGCGAACCTTTTCGGCACTGAGTGCCCAAACCGGAAGGCGCGTGCACGTGCGCATAGGGCAGAGCACCAGCTGGTCTTTGGATTTCCAGTGCATCATGTGCACCAGAGCACTGGAAACCCAAAGATCAGCTGGCTGGCACACTCATGCCTGTTTTTTGGCTGTTTTTCAGGTTGTTTTCAGGGTATTTTCCAGGTGTTTTCAGGATGTTTTTTGGGCCAAAAATGGCATGAAAATGGGCCCCAAACAGCCCAAAGATGGGCCAAATAAACATCCCAAAAATAGCCTTTTTTGGCTGTTTTTTTTAGTCATTTCGGGCCATTTTCTGGCACTCCGGTGCCTGCAAAAACCAGCTGGCCGGTCTGCGAAGACCAGCTGGCATGCCAGAAACCAGAAGAGCAACTGGCGATGGCACGTATGCCCACAGAGAGGGCTCTGTGTGCCACCTCTGGCAGGAGTGCCATATGTTTGCCATCATGGGCCTGTTGATTACAGCAGAAAAATGGGCTATTTTTAAAAATATGGGAGCAAGCAGTTATCCTAAGGGCCACTGTAATGGCTTCCCCCATCTTCAGTTCAGGATGATGGTAGGTGCCTAGGTACTAAAGGCATAAGATGTTGAGGGAGACAGGTCTAATTTATTTCTAAGAATCAGAAGGGTCTAAGGCAAAAGATGAGATGCAGAACAAGGCTGCCCAAGTAAGAGACTAAAAAGCTGGAGCTGGTGCCAAGCCACTTCCTAATTATGAGAAGTCTTGAAGGGAAACCAAAATATCAACTTTTTTCTTATGGTCCACTTGGCCTGGGGAACCTGGGGTCTTGTGCATGTGAAGGCGCGGTCTATTCATAAGCTATGTTTTCATTTCATACTCAATAGAGGATGTTGCAGTGTTTTTTATGTGACCCCAAAGCTTTTCAGTCAAGGACTGTTGGGTAGAATCAGGAGCAATGGGTGTGTGGAATTTAACTTAACTCCTTGGTTCAAAGAGCATCAGTCTTCAGCAGGAATGGACAGTGTGGAGATACAGTGGCCTGTAAACAAGGAAGGGTAAAATAAAGCACTTGAAAGTAAGTGCCTATGGATCATTACTGAGGTGTAGCAGACCGCTGGGAACGGCAATTTTTAATGGGTCAATCAGACACTGGTTTTTAACCAGACATTGGTTGCCAACACACCAGAAATGGGATGGAGGTTATAGGACAGGATGGTAAAGTAATGGAAGATAGAGAAGAAGGCTGAACAAGAAGCCTTCTCCTCACTCCAATGGATTGTAACTAAGGTCCCATCATCACATGAGGGTGGGGGATGGGGTTCTCTATGACAAGTCTCGTTGTTCTGGCACGCCATACATATAGGAATCTTTCCCAGGCTCCTGTATATATTCCTCCTTTTTGTCCCAGTCAGCCGTCCAACCTCCATTGGCAAAACTGGTACTTTTGGTGGCCCCATAGCCACCACTGCCTGCCCCTGCTCCCATGCGGGCAGCTTCATCTTCCTCGTCAGCTAATTCATCCTCGTTGATGAAGCCACATTTCTCTTCAGTCAATTCTTCTGGCTCAGCCCAGGGCTGCTTCTCTCCAGAAGCAAAAATCCCGTAGAAGATGACACCACCATAATGTACTAGAGAGGCAATGAGGAAAACATACTGCCATTCTTCTCGTGTCTGTGGAAAATGTAAAAGATCCATCATTCAGAGCTTATTTGAGGGATATCCCACACCCATATTTTTCAACCGATGGCAGAACACTGGACATTCTCCCCACAAAAGAAATATTCAATTTCTTGAAAATCCTTTTTTCTTACTAATTATTATTAATAGAATAGGTCATTGTTGCATATGCCACTGCCTTGAAGATGAAAAGGATGAGGTTACTTATAATCAAGTAGAACTGATAATTTATAGGATATATGTACATTTTTAGATATAAATAGTCAAAAAATAAAGTAAGTTAAAAACTCAGGATTTCAAAAACAAGGTATACTGTCACCCCTTAAATGTTTCTAGAACTCCTCGGGTGGGTGTGGTCTAAGTTTTTCCCTGGTTTGCATTTTGCAGAACTGAATATTGCAGAAGTTGCTAAACCAGCTGTGGCCTTCAGATTAATGGAAATTGTGTAGAGAGCAAGCAATGTCGTTGGTAAGATTGCTAAGTCAAGCCCAGGTCCTGGTTTTCTTGAACATAATGCAGAATTGGCTCATCTTTGTTTTGTTGCAGAGTTTTATTTTGATTTATTTTCCAATTTTGCCTACACTCCTGGGATTTCTTGTAGTTTCACATTCAAGTTCTAACCAAGTCTTACCCTACTGAAGTTTCTTTGAGTTCAGCCATGGTCAGGCTCCACTAGAACAATACAAGACAGCATGTAAACATTCAAATGCTCCAGAACTCTTCACCAGTTTTGGTAGTTCCAAAACCCAGGGGTGTCAACACAGGTTGACATTAGAATAAATCCAATAATGTTGCAAGATTGAAACTGCAGACTTGATTCATTGTATGTTATTTAACCATGGGCAGTTGAATAAAACATAGTTAGTTAAATTTACATACTCTGTTAGTTGTTCCAACCTATATTTCAGTCATTGACCAATATTTTATGCAGCTTCAAATCAAAAGTTATAACATGCAAATAATTAAAAGGAGCAGTATAAGTTGTTTTTACAAGTACTTAAAAATATAAATAGTACAGAAATAAAGTGAGCTAAAGAACAACACATGCAATTAATAGAAATGAAAAAAGATCTACAAGGTAAAATACTCTATTAATAATGATGCTAAGAAATATAGTTACTTAGAGGCTAAAAAATTGAAATGTTGGTCTACTAATGTACTAAAATAGTAAACTTTTACATTATTCAACAAACCAATGCTCTCCTGATGATTTTTATGACAAACTACCAGGATTTCATAAAATCAGGAAGAGTTGAATAAAAAGGACAACTATATTTTGTTGTCAGAATTAATAATTTACAAAGCACAATAACTGACTATACCTAATTTGTTAAGCCAAAAGCAAACAAGCCACAATATGGCTGAATATCTTCCAGGTTCTGTGAATACCAGATTTATATTCTGATAAGTATTCTGGTAAGCAAGTAAGTATTCTTTGAAAAAGAAAGGATGTCTAATCACTATTAAATTTTAGTTAAGCATCATTGTGGATAATAATATGAGAGGAAAAAAATGAATTTAATGTTGAGATTCAAAATCGCCTTCTGCTAGACAAAACTTCTTGAAATTAACCACCAAAGCAAAAGATTTAGTTTTTTAGAAATAAATAAAACAATAAATAAATAAATAAAATTTAATAAAAATAATAAATAAAATTAATTAATTAATTCTACCTAACAAAGCCATGTAAACTACCTTGTGATGTATGAAGTACATCATAACCTCTCTATGTAAATATTTAAAGGTCTTAAGGTCTACTGTTGAATTAAAGTCCATTCTTGAGGTAGCAGAGAATTAAACAATAGAAGAGAATATATATAGCTCAGGGTTGAACTGTGGGGTCCTTGATATTCTCTGAGCTTGGTGGTTTTCTTACAGATGTTTCATTACCAAACTAAGTAATATTATCACTAGCACTGATGGGGTTATCTAGTTTGGTAATGAAACATCTGCAAGAAAACCATCAAGCACCCTGCAGAATTAAACAAGCATGAAATTTGTGATTCTAGTGCCAATCCTTATCCAGCAACTGTTACCTCTGTTTGCCAGTCACCTTAAATACGATAAGCCTTATCTGCACAAAAATAAGAATTGTAAGGACACACATACATGGATAAAAAAGTTCCACTCTTTAGAAACCATTTCTTACCTTATGTTTAGTCATTGCTCCAACAATGAGTGGGCACACCATACCTGACAGAGTCCCCACACCGTTGGAGATTCCCATCAAGATACTGGCGTATCGAGGGGCAATATCTAAATGATTGACATTGAATCCTGGAAGTGGAGGAGATAAAAATGAAATGAGTAGGACACACTGCCTGAAACCTTATATAATTAGGTTGTATTTGGCTACACAATTGCAGTTTAATAAGAGAACTGTTAATGTTACTGTGGGCTTCTTCAATCTAATAATACAACTCTTCTAGAGGAGTTGTTCTTCAGTTTCCATAATAAGATTGGAGAAGACATCCATAATACCATGTAGCTTCAGCTGATTGGACTGGGATGGGTGAAGGGCCAGGGAACATAATACTCAAAGATTTAAAGAAAATAAATATTTTAAGGTACCTGATCAAAATCTGCAAAATTCATTGCATTTCTATTATTCTGCTGGGGCAAAGTAATTCTGACAGCCATTAAATAATGAATTCCTTTTAACACAAGCAGGACATTCTTTAGTTTGATGGTGATTGTGAAACAATGCAAGAGAACAATTCTACAGGTAGTCCTCGACTTACAATCACAATGGAACCCAAATTTTTTGTTGCTAAGCAAGACATTGTTAAATAAATTTTGCCCCATTTTACGACTTTTCTTGCCACAGTTGTTAAGTGAATCACTACAGTTGTTAAGTTAGTAACTCGGTTGTTAAGTGAATCTGGCTTCCCCATTGACTTCGCTTGTCTGAACATCGCAAAAGATGATCACATAACTTCAGGACACTGCAATTGTCATAAATATGAGTCAGTTGCCAAGCATCCAAATTTTGATCACATGACCATTGGAGATGCTGCAATGCTCACAAGTGTGAAAAATGGTCCTAAGTCAATTGTAACTCCAAATGGATGAACTGTTGTAAGTTGAGGACTACCTGTTGTCATTTTACAGTATGTGACTGAGAGTGGACAGTGGACAAAGTGGTAACCAAAGTGTTTCATTTCTAGCTCTGTAATTCTTAAGCCTAAAATGTCCTGAGCATAGATACTTTGGGTGGGTTTATGTAGAAAATGCCTCTTGAGGCTTGGCAGAGGATAGTTGATAGCCATAACCATCACACTGGTCCAAGACTCAACTCTCAATTAGTTGAAAAATCTTTGTGGGGCTAAGCAAGAAAATCCTCTGTGTTGGAACAGAAAACAAAATGAAACCAGAAATCTCTCTCTATTTTCTTCAAAAAAATAACATTTAAAGTTATAGTAAATTTTACAGAAACTTATAGAGGACAGACATGGTTATCATCTAAATATTGCAAATCCCCACGTTATGCTCAGTATGATACCTCTTTCTATAAATACACTTAGAAGCACACTGAAACCTGTGTCATTTTTGATAGGTATAAAACCTCAACCTAGATAGTAAGATGCACATATATAATAAAAACTGGCAGCTGATTCACTTTAGATTATGGTACAGTAAATCTGTTCTTTTGATGCATCACACACTTTCGCTACACTTGAGTAGAGCTAACCTTCAGAAATTTATTACAATATACAACTAAGATGATTAAAGGCCTGGAGATAAAAACATATAGAGAACGGTTGCAGGAATTGGGTATGGCCAGTCTAGTGAAAAGAAGGACTAGTGGTGACATGATAGCAGTATTCCAGTATTTGAGGGGCTGCCGCAAAGAGCAGGGGGTGAACTTATTTTCCAATGCACCAAAAGGCAAGACAAGAAACAATGGATGGAAACTAATCAGGGAGAGAAACAACCTAGAATTAAGGAGAAACTTCCTAGCAGTGAGGACAATTAAGGTGCTTCATCATGGAGGTTTTTAAGGAGAGACCTGACAGCCACTATCTGAAATCGTATAAGGTCTCCTGTTTGAGCAGGGAGTTGGACTAGAACAGGTGTCGGCAACATACAGCTCCTGAGCCGCATGCGGCTCTTTCGTCCCCCTGCTGTGGCTCCCTGCCAGCTGGTTGTCCCACCCCACACCGTCCCCTCGCCCTCCCCTCCCAGCCACTCCTCGCGTGGCCTGAGAAGGTAAGGGCGACGGCGGGGATGGAGACTCGCTCCATATTCCAGAGCGGGAGGGAAGCGCCCCTGTACTTGCCTCTCATCTCGCGGGCGCTTCTTCTGGCGCTTCTTAGTGCTGCATGCACCTCGGTCGCTCGGGGAGATGCGCAACTTTCTCTCCGCCCCGAGACACTGGCCCGGCCCGGCTGCGGCCGATGCTCCGCGTCGTAATGGGCTCCAGGAGGAGGAGGGGACACCGTCTCCCCCATTGTGAAGTGCACTAAATTTAAGTCTGCTGTGCAAGGCACTGCGAGAGCAGCGAGCAGGCCATGGATGCGGCGAGAACAACGGCGTCTGACTCTTGATTTAAATCATATGGTAAAAAGCACCCAAAGAAGAAGAACATCAGCAAAAAAAAAACCCAACCCTCACCTGTTTTTGGAAATGGTTCAAGAGGGAACACACACACATGAGAGAGAGGGGGGAAGAGAGATGAGAGAGAGAAAAGGGGAAAAGAGAGAAATGAGAAATTGATGGAGGGAGAGCATGAAACAGAGGAAAAAAACGAGAGAGAGAAAAGTGGAGAGATTGAGAGGGATTCAGTAATGAGAGAGCTGGAGGGAGAGAATGAGAGGGAAATGAGAGAAAGAAGGGGAGACAAAGAAAGGAAAAAGAAAAGAAAGAAAGGGCAGGAGAGAGGGAGCGAGAATGAGAGGAAAAAGAAAAAAACAAGAGAGGGAGGGAGAGAGAGAGAGACCCATTTCCCACAGAAAACACCCAGAGCCAAAAAAACCAGGTAGGTGTAGCTAAGGAGGGGTGTCATGTGACTGGGTGGGAGTGACGTTGAAGTTGGCCATGCCCACCCAGATTTTGTGGCTCCCAGTGTTTTCTTTTCGATGGGAAACAGGTCCAAATGGCTCTTTGAGTGATTTAAGGTTGCAGACCCCTGGACTAGAAGATTTCCAAGGCCTCTTCCAGCTCTATTCTGATTGATATGTATTTTTCAGTTGTGTTCTTGTATTCCTTTTTATTTGTTTCTGTTCTTTAGATCATTTTCTTTCCTTTTTGGGGGGCTAATGGCTAAGCCAGAGTTTCTCAACCTTGGCAACGTTAAGATATATGGAGTTCAGTTCCCAGAATTCCCCAGAAAACATGTTGGCCGAGGAATTCTGGCAGTTGAAGTCCACATATCTTAAAAGTTTCCAAGATTGAAAAACACTGGGCTAAGCCAATGAATAATGTTTTTTTTTACAGAATAAGAGAACACAAAATATGTCCCAGGAAGTAGGCCCATGAGAAACGACTTATGGGTCTTAGGGATACAGCAGAATGAACTCTATTTCTTCCCTTGCATTATTTTGATAACACAGCAGAGTAAGAGAGTTGGAAATTTGCAAAGGAGAGCAAAATGAGGACAGGATGGTAACAAAGCTTGCTAGTGATGATACAGGAAGTTAAGGAAGGAGGGAGCTATTGTGGTATGCTGCTGTTCATCCCAAAATATATGTGGTGGGATGGCAACATTTATACTGTACAGTATACAGATAGTCCTTCACTTACAATCATAAATGGGACCAGATTTTCCATTGCTAAGCAAAGCAATTGTTAAGTCAGTCATGCCTGGTTTTATGACCCTTTTGCTATAGTTGTTAAGTGAATCTCTGCAATTGTTAAGTGAATCACACAGTCATTAAGCGGATCCAGCTTTCTCCATTGACTTTGCTTGTCAAAAGCTATCTGGGAAGATTGCACATGGCAGTCACATGAGTCCAGGATGCTGCAACTATTGTTAATATAGGCCAGTTGCCAAGTGACTGAATTTGACCATGTGACTATGGAGATGTTGCGATGGTTGTAAGTGTGAGGACTGGTTATAAGTTATTTTTTTTAGTGCTGTTGTAACGTTGAACAGTTGCTAAACAAATGGTTGTAGGTCAAGGACTACTTGTAGTGCTTTGGCATCTTTTCCATCCCTGAAATCATCCCAAGTCAGGTGTAAGAAGTTTGGGCAAAACTTTTGGCTCACTCATATTGGACTCCTATCCAGGTAAACTTGGGAATGGAGAGGAGATTTACTGAGAACATAACCATGCCTAAAAATCAGCCCAGCTGTTCAAGAGCTCACCTGAAATAGCAAAGCCACTGAAGCCCACAGCCAGGACGAGAAAAGAAATCGCCATCCCTTTGCTGTGGGAATAACCAACTACTAAGAGCAACGTGGCTTCCATGCCAAACCCTAGTGAGAAATGAAAACCACACATGTAACTATGGGTTGCAAAAAATATTAGCTGCATTCAAATATCGTATGAAACTAAAACTAAACGAATCATCATATGGCTTAGTATGCAATATAAGAACCCCAGTTTAAAACCAATAATCACCACTGGTGTAAAACCAGGTGAGACAGGTGAGGGACAGATCATCATGGAGAACATCTATCTGTGTAGTCACTAAGACCTGATGTTGATCTGATGGCACATAATCAATAAACCGATTTATAAGTTCTGCATTATGCCAGTCGTTTTGATACTTTGAGGTTTTGAGATCATTTCAGACTATTCTGGAAGGAAGTTTCCTGAAGCCTCCCTATAACAGTGCTCTTCAGATGAGGTGGACTACAGTTCCCAGTATTCACATCAGAGGGCTATAAGTATTTTGGCTGAGGATTTGAGGAGTCGTATTCCAATGCATCTGGAGGATGTACCAAGTCTTGAGGTGTTGTTTTTAAATGAAAACTATTCTTTCATATATGTAAGAAGTTTGAAAGTTTCTGGAAAGTTGTGGGAGAAAATCCCTCTCAAGAAAGAACAGACAAGTTGTACAAGGCCCTTCAATCTGGTTAGGCTCAGATTATTGGAAACCAACCTAAACTTTAAAGCCAGATGCAAAAACTTAACAAAGATTTTATTCTGAGTGCTTGAGACCATGTCTTTCTTCATCATTAAAGATGAAAACAGGATTTATATGAATTGTCTGCAAAGCTTTTGGATTTGGAGACCCTGTGGCCAGGGGTGAAATCCAGCAGGTTCTGACAGGTTCTGGAGAACCGGTAGCGGAAATTTTGAATTGTTTGGAGAACCGGCAAATACCATATCTGGCTGGCCCCAGAGTGGGGTAGGAATGGAGCTTTTGCAATATCCTTCCCCTGCCATGCCCACCAAGCCATGCCCACAGAACCAGTAGGGAAAAATTTTAGATTTCACCCCTGCCTGTGGCCCTTCAAACGTTGAATTAAAATGCTGACTATGATTGATCTCAGCAAGGATGATGGGGTCAGTATGTAGTAGGTCACCCACTCCTATTTTAAGAAATATAAGGTGTTTCTAGGAGCTGCAATGGTACAGTGGTTAGAATGCAGGATTGCAACCTGTGTCTGTCAACTGCCAGAAGTTCAATTCTCACCGGTTCAACGTTGACTCAGCCTTCCATTCTTTCAAGGTGGGTAAAATGAGGACCCAGATTATTGGGGATAATATGCTGACTCTGTAAACTGCTTAGAGAGGGCTTTAAAGCACTATGAAACGATATATAAGTCTACAGTAAGTGCTATTGCTGTTGGTATAGCATTCCTTCCTTTAAAGAGGGGCTTTCCAAACTTGGCAACTTCAACTCCCAGAACTGCAGGAATTCTGAAGTCTTAAAGTTGCCAAGTTTGAAGACCCCTCTTTAAAGAATTTAAGCGCCTTTTGTTCTTGCCAAACAACCCTCAGTACTCATCTTTTCAATCTGGATATCCATCAATCTCATTTTTCTTTAAAAAAAAAGCCCCACCTCTCTAGAGGTAGCTGCTTAGTCCTTGTCCCCACAGCTTGTGGTGTGACAATGATGCCTCTCTCACTCACCCCCACAGTTCATCATCTTGCGGACGTTGGTGGTAGACATAAGTCTTCGCGAGCGCAAGAAGTCGGCAATTTGGCCTCCAATGGGTACAATGATGGTCATAACCAAGTGGGGCAAAGCAGAAAGCATCCCCACCTGTGTGTGAAAAGTGAAGAGAAACTGTCAGCATCTCAGAGACCAGAAGGTGTTAAAAGACAGCTGAGCAAATCCAAGTATTCCTTACATCAGTCTTCCCCAACCTTTGAGGCTTGTCAGCCTGGTTCTGGGGAGGAAAGGGGAACCGGGCTGTATGCCCGTACATAGCTCCACTCACACAAGAGAGGCCTTTGGGGTGAGGTTTCACGTTCCTTCAGGTTTCTCTGTGCCAAAAGCTTTTGCAAAGAGACGGAAGGGCTGAAGCAGTACAGGATCGCTCCCCTGAAGACTTTCGTCCATTTGCAAAAGTTTTTGGCACGGAGAAGAGAAGCCTTTAGGGGTATGATCTCGTGCTCCTTTGGACTCACCGAGGCTGTCAGATGCTCCAAAGCAGATTGAGGTCCTGTGCAGGCAGCCTCGGTCAGTCAGCGAAGCTGAGAGGGCACGTTCATCCCACTCAGTCTCTTTTCTCACCACTCCACTTTTGGAGCATCAGAGCATCAGCTTTGCCATCCGGCTTGGGTGGGGGGCGAGGGGCAGAGGGGAACTGGGCTACTCACATGAGTGGAACTGCACACGGCACTAGCCCACCTCTCGCATGGCATGGTTCCAAATAGGCCACGCCTGGTGGTGAGGACTCTTGCCTTAGAAGAGGCGACTCAAGGGAGACAGTATCTTCCATTCTTTTTCAAAAAGTATATT
The DNA here is from genome assembly GCF_028640845.1 of Ahaetulla prasina. Lineage (NCBI taxonomy): Eukaryota > Metazoa > Chordata > Lepidosauria > Squamata > Colubridae > Ahaetulla > Ahaetulla prasina. Next base: position 26,149,422 of record NC_080542.1, read on the forward strand.
TATCATATTAAGCAATTAATTAAAAAAAATTACTTCAATCCCATTTTCCCAAAAAAAAATGGGACCAAAATTTTTTTTAGGAAGTAATGATAATTTGGCACTTTCCCAAATCTTGCTTTGTCAAAATTTTCCCAATAATGGATATTGATTTATATTCTTTATATCTACAGTCTTTAATCAAAGTGTAAAATTTAGATAAGCTCCCAATTTCTAGGGTCAATGAGGATAAGCATCTCTCTTGCAGAATATACTCATTTTTCCCACGTGCATTTTTGCCAGTTAATGATCTCAATAAAGCTATTTGTTTATCCATGTGAACACATACAAGAAAAAAAACTCTTTCTTACCTTACTGATTTCAAAGCCAAAGACTTCTTCAAAATAGGCTGGCTGGCTGATTAAAAGTAAATAAAATGTCCAGCTTCTGCAAAAATTGGCTACAATTATGGCATAAACAGGCATGGATGTGAAGAACTGACGCCATGGAGTTTTGAATTTCTGCAGAGACAGAGCAAAGATCTTTTGTTATCATATATGTTGTTTTATAACTTCCATATGTTCCAGATGGGATTTTAATAGACATGTCCACCCAGGTTGGAAAGCCCAGGGCTGAAGGACACTGTACTAAATAAGTAATTTAATAAATGAAGGTAAAATTTCTGTGAGCCTTTTGAAGTGCCACAGAGGAGCTGACTAACTTACCCATATATACAAATACTGACCATAAGGGGATTCATAAGGCTGGCACCCTCTCCGATGCTTTCCTCTATATACTTCTTCTCTTCCTCCGTAATGGTGGGGTGCTGTGCAGGACTCTCATAGGAAACCATCAGCCAGAATATATACCAGAAAACACCAAAGCTCCCTGCAAAGACAGAAGTATAGAATAACCTATGAGATCTATGGGCCTTCCTTTTCCACACTTTTGGGCAGTGGTGAAATCTGAACCGGTTTACTACCGGTTTGCTGGCTGCGCATGCACATTACACACACGCATGCACAATGTGCACTATGCACCAAATGCAAGGTGCGTGTACAGTGCACACCAAAAGGAAGCATGGGGTAAGTAGAACAGTGCGTGGGGGGGGTGATCAGCTGTGGCGCACAATCTTTTTTTTTTCTTTTAAAAGCATTTTTTACAGCCTATTTGGCTGAAAATGTAAAAATGTTTTTAAAAGTAAAAAAAGGCTCTGATGATCAGGGAGCTCAGCTGGGATTGTCAGGCTCCAGTGACGTCACCCTCCTGCTGGGTGCTCAAACAGAGCACTCCGTGTTAGAAGATTGTAAAAGTCAGTGAAACAGAAAATAAATCACTGTTCACTGAGCTTAGCATAATCTCTGGGTGAAAGAGATTATCAGAATTGTGGAAGAGTGGCAGGTCTGACAGGGGGTTTGCTCTTAAGAGCGAATTTTCCTGGATTTATGACCCCACCGAATTCCACTCCTTCCAACTTCAGCACGCCCCTGTTTTTATCAGGGAAAAGGAGAGGAATGTTGCTTCTGCTCTAGAGAACTTATTAAATTGATTGATATTCCAAGCAGACGGAATTTCACAAGCGTTCGAACTTTGATGTAGAATCAGCACGGCAAGTACCGACTCCCTTTTGAAATTTGAAACCTTTCTTTGTCTTTGATTAATTGACTTTTAAAATGGCGTCTAAAAGTGAAAGTAAAATTTTTAGTACGATGAAGCAGCGTTACTTGTGGATTGTTACAAACGGAGTTTTTTATACTGAAAGGAGGAAGGAGAGTTATTAAGTTTGAATTCCTGATTCTTTTGAAGACAGAATGGCAGCTAAACCTTTAAAGCCTTCTGGAAGAAGGGATCTGAACCAAGTCTTGAGGAAATATTGAAAGAACAATTAAAACTTTCTGAAGATAGGCAAAAGAGATGATGGAGAATTTTAATGCAAAAATAAGAGAAGATATTCTTATGGCAGTTCAAGGACTGAGTAAAAAATTGAAGGATTGGAAGTGGAAATGCAACAGATCTCTCAGTCAAATAAGTATTTAGAAGATGAAATGAAAGGTGTTCAGAAAAAGTGGATCAAAATGAAGATCAGGTTGTGATATTACAATATAAACTTATGGAAGGAGCTCTTAGAATTGTGGTATGCAGAAGAGCGTGAGAAGACTTAAGAAAAATTATATCAGAAGCATTGGCTGAATTTATTGAAGCGGACCCCAAGAGGTAGCTTACCAAATTGATAAAATATATAGAGTTAATTCTTGGATTGCAAGACAGAGAAAGCTTCCTCGGGACATTGTGGTTTATTTTGTGAAAAGGACTATGAGAAATCAAATTCTGCAAGTTTCATATCAGACAACTTTAAAATTGGAGAACAGGAGTTGAAGGTGTTGAAAGAGATTCCTTCAAAGATGTTAAGAGACAGGAAGAATTTGCTTTTTACACAAGAACTTAAAAAACATCAGATTCAATTCAGATGGGAGGTGCCAGTTGGACTGACACTATTCTATCAAGGAAGGAGATATAGAATTGACACTGTTTTAAAGGCAAAGGATTTTCTTTCTACAGTTTTGAAAGTCGAAATAGAAGTGATAGAAAAACTTCAAGAGACTCAAGAAGGCGTGGTGACCCAAGAGCCTTTATTGCTGCCAGTATTAGAGGAACCACAAGAGCAAAGGGTGACAAGAGGAGCCCTTAAGCGTAAAGAAGAGCAACAGTCTCAAAGTAAAGTCAGGATCCCATTATGGAAGCTGTGGGAGGAGCTAGACGGAAGATACCGGAGGAGGAGCTTCCGTTGTCTGCTTCAAAGCTTCAGGAGGCCAGTAATGGCAAATAGAATCTTGTCATGGAATGTTAATGGCTTGAATTCAGCTCAGAAAAGAAGGAAAATATTTCACTACTTGAAACAATTTAAAAATGATGTGATTTGTTTGCAAGAGACACATATAAAATTATCAGACCAAAAATATTTAATTAATTCAAAATTGGGTAACCATTTTGTTGCATCAGCTTTGGAAAAGAAGCATGGAATTGTTGTATATATCAGGAAGGATATACCAGCTAAGCTAATTGAGGCAGATATTCAAGGAAGATTTATTGCTATTGAACTGGTGATAGATGCAAAAGACTTTGTTGATAGGTATTTGCACCTAATCAGCAACAAGAAAAGTTTTACAAAATGTTACATGAGAGGTTGACCCTCTGGGATTATAGTTCGTTTATTTTATTAGGAGACTGGAATGGAGTAATTGATACAAGAAGGATAAGAGAACTCCTCCAAGAAGATACCTATACATGCAAAATTACCAAAATCCTTTTTTGAAATGATGGAAGACTTTGAGTTTAGAGATATATGGAGGTTACGGAATCCAGATGAGAGAGATTTTACTTTTTTTTCTGATAGGCATCAATCTTTTTCACGCATTGATTTTATTTTAATTTCTAATGACTTGCTTTCTAGGGTGAAGAAAACGAAGATATTTTCGAGGTGTTTAACTGACCATAGCCCAGTATGGATGGAATTATTACAAGGGAAAAAAGGTGGTAGAACATGGAGGTTGAATGAAAATCTGTTTAGATATGAGGATAATGTAACTTATTGTAAGAAACAGTTAAAAGAATTTTTTGATTTTAATATGTACAAAGGGACACCTATAGGAACTGTGTGGGAAGCGAGCAAAGCGTTTATTAGAGGATATTGATTTATTTGGACAACAGGCAAAGGAATAATAAACAAAGGCAGCGTAGATATTTGGAAGAAGAAATTCAAGGAAGCAACAGTTATTAATTCAAAACCCACAAGATCATAAACTTAAAGAGGCTATAAAAATATTACAGAGTCAATTTAATATGTTAATGGCAGACCAGGTGGCAACGAATATACAATATGCTAAACATAATACTTTTGTAATGCAAATAAACCTGGGAGATGGTTGGCATATAATTTAAGGAAGAAACAGAAAGCACGTGTCATACAAAAATAGAATATAAAGGTAAAGAGACATATCAACAGGATAAAATTAAAAGGCATTCTCAGAATTTTATACTGCACTATATACAAAAGACAAAATATTGGATAGGGACATTTATGATTATTTGAAAGATTATAAGGTGAATATTCTAACATTAGAACAGAGGAGGAGCTGAACGGCCGATAGCTACTGGAGAAATAGTGGAGGCAATTAAACAATTAAAATGGGAAAACCCTGGTACAGATGGTCTTACAGCAACTTATTATAAAAACACAGGATGAAATATTAGGCCCACTTAAAGAATTATTTAATCAGATACAATTAGGGTGGGAATACCCCCGTCATGGAAAACATCTTTTATTTCACTGATACCGAAAGAGGAGCAAGACTGCTCTAAACCTGGTAACTATAGGCCGATTTCACTTTTAAATAATGATTATAAGATTTTTGTAAAAATAATAGCAAATAGATTAATGTTAGTTTTACAACAAAGAATTCATACTGATCAATCTGGTTTTATAAAAGGGAGGCAGATGAGGAATAATGTTAGACAGATTATTAATATATTGGAATATTTGGAAAAGAAGAATACTTCAGCGGCACTTATTTTTTTGGATGCAGAGAAAGCCTTTGATCGATTGCATTGGGATTTTTTATTTAAATTAATAGAGAAAATGCAATTTGGAGACTGTTTTATTAGAATAATTAAAGCGATTTATGGAGAGCAAACAGCACAGATTATAGTAAATGGTAGTTTGACAGAAGTTATTAAGATTGCGAAAGGAACAAGACAGGGATGTCCCTTATCACCATTATTGTTTGTTTTGACTCTGGAACCATTATTAGATAAAATACGAGAATTAATGAAAATAGAGGAATTAAGATTAGACAATATGAGTACAAAGTTAGAGCTTTTGCAGATGATGTAGTGGTTACGTTAATGAATCCTATAAATTCAAGTAGATTTTTGTTGGAAGTAATTGATAAATATGGAAAGGTATCAGGATTTAAAATAAATCAGAAAAAAACAAAAGTGATAATTAAAAATATGTCTATACAACAGAAACAAAAACTAGAGGAAATGACAGGATTTGAGGTAGTAAAAAAGGTTAAATATTTAGGGGTCTATATTAGCTCATCGAACAAGAAACTTTATAAGAATAATTATGACTTGCTATGGCAAAAAGTTCAGAATGATATGAATGGCTGGAAGAAATTGCAGTTATCCCTATTGGGAAGGATTGCGGCTATTAAAATGAATGTGTTACCTAGATTTTTGTTTCTGTTCCAGATGATACCTATAATTAAAAAGGATAAAAATTTGGAAGATTGGCAGAGTGGGATTAATAAATTTATATGGCAGGGTAAAAAGGCGAGGGTTAAAATGAAAATAATACAGGATTCACGGGAAAGAGGTGGTTTAAGAATGCCTAACTTTAAACTATATTATGAAGCAGTAACCCTTTCAGTAATAAGTGACTGGTTTAACTTAACAGAGGAAAGAATTTTGAATATAGAAGGTTATGACTTGTTATATGGATGGCATGCGATTTATTTTATGGAAAAAAGTGGATAGGGCTTTTAAGAATCATGTGTTGAGAAGTGCTCTTTATGGTCTGGAGTAAATATTCCTATAAATTAGATTATAAGATTCCTATATGGGCGAGCCCTAGACATGCAATAGAGAATATAAATATAGAACAGAAACAGGAAATGATTACATATAAAGAACTTTTGTATGCTGAAGGAGGTAGATTGCAATTAAAATCATTACAGGTATTAAATGAAGAAGGGAGGAATTATACTTGGTTTCAATATGGGCAAATAAGTGCTAGATGGAAAGAAGATCAATAAATTGGTATAATGCAAAGGGAGGAAAATTTAATAAAGCAAATTAGAAATCAGACCCAGGAGCATATAAAGAGATTGTATAATGTGTTGCTTGAAATAGATTCGGAAAAGGATTTGGTAAAGGATTGTATGATAAAATGGGCACAGAATATTCAGGAACCAATAATGTTGGAAACATGGGAGAAAATTTGGGTTAGAAATGTTAAGTTTACACAAGCACAGAATTTAAGGAAAATTTTTATAAGATGTTTTATAGATGGCATTTAGATCCCAAAAAATTATCATGTATGTATCCTAATATCCAAGCGAAATGTTGGAGGTGTGATTGTGATGATGCTACATATTTTCATATTTGGTGGACTTGCAAGAAAATTAAGGTCTTTTGGATAAGAATTTGGTGGATTATTCAAAATGTACTGAAGAAGAAGATAAAGTTCCTGCCACAATTTTTCCTTTTGGGAATTATAATGGATTGTACAGGGATTGAGACTAAATTGATTTTGAACTTAATAACAGCAGCAAGACTGTTGATTGGACAATACTGGAAGAAAGAAGAGATACCTACAATAGAAGAATGGATATTGAAAGTTATTAATTTGGCTGAGATGGCTAAAATCTCAGCGTTTTAAAAGACAATACGCAGGAAAGATATTTAATTGAATGGAAAAAATGGATTGATTATCTACAAAATAGATATCAGATTAAGAAATATCAGATTGCCTTTGAATAATTAGAAAGTTATTTTATGTAATGGGGAGGGGGTTGGGAGATGAAAAGCTTTGGATGTGGTTATTTGGATTGGACTTTACCTTGTGATTGACCGGGAAGCCGGGGTGGGGAGGAGGGGTGTTTTGTTTTGTTTTGTTTTGGGAGGAGGGGAAAAAGGGGAAAATGTTTTGTTTTTAAAACTCTTTCTTACCTTACTGATTTCAAAGCCAAAGACTTCTTCAAAATAGGCTGGCTGGCTGATTAAAAGTAAATAAAATGTCCAGCTTCTGCAAAAATTGGCTACAATTATGGCATAAACAGGCATGGATGTGAAGAACTGACGCCATGGAGTTTTGAATTTCTGCAGAGACAGAGCAAAGATCTTTTGTTATCATATATGTTGTTTTATAACTTCCATATGTTCCAGATGGGATTTTAATAGACATGTCCACCCAGGTTGGAAAGCCCAGGGCTGAAGGACACTGTACTAAATAAGTAATTTAATAAATGAAGGTAAAATTTCCGTGAGCCTTTTGAAGTGCCACAGAGGAGCTGACTAACTTACCCATATATACAAATACTGACCATAAGGGGATTCATAAGGCTGGCACCCTCTCCGATGCTTTCCTCTATATACTTCTTCTCTTCCTCCGTAATGGTGGGGTGCTGTGCAGGACTCTCATAGGAAACCATCAGCCAGAATATATACCAGAAAACACCAAAGCTCCCTGCAAAGACAGAAGTATAGAATAACCTATGAGATCTATGGGCCTTCCTTTTCCACACTTTTGGGCAGTGGTGAAATCTGAACCGGTTTACTACCGGTTTGCTGGCTCATGCACATTACACACACGCATGCACAATGTGCACTATGCACCAAATGCAAGGTGCGTGTACAGTGCACACCAAAAGGAAGCATGGGGTAAGTAGAACAGTGCGTGGGGGGGGTGATCAGCTGTGGCGCACAATCTTTTTTTTTTCTTTTAAAAGCATTTTTTACAGCCTATTTGGCTGAAAATGTAAAAATGTTTTTAAAAGTAAAAAAAGGCTCTGATGATCAGGGAGCTCAGCTGGGATTGTCAGAACTTTTTTTAACCTTTTAAAAGCATTTTTAACAACATATTCAGCGAATAGATTGTAAAAAATGCTTTTAAAAGTAAAAGAAAAAGGCTCTGACGATTGCGCGGCTCAGCTGTGATGAGCACCTTTTAAAAGCATTTTTTAAAAGAAGAGGCAAGAGGGAAGCGGGCAATTGGGCATTGGGTGGGCATGGGTGGGGGCGAGGGGCAGAGGGAACTGGGCTACTCACATGAGTGGAACTGCACACGGCACTAGCCCACCTCTCGCATGGCATGGTTCCAAATAGGCCACGCCTGGTGGTGAGGACTCTTGCCTTAGAAGAGGCGACTCAAGGGAGACAGTATCTTCCATTCTTTTTCAAAAAGTATATTTATCATATTAAGCAATTAATTAAAAAAAATTACTTCAATCCCATTTTCCCAAAAAAAAATGGGACCAAAATTTTTTTTAGGAAGTAATGATAATTTGGCACTTTCCCAAATCTTGCTTTGTCAAATTTTCCCAATAATGGATATTGATTTATATTCTTTATATCTACAGTCTTTAATCAAAGTGTAAAATTTAGATAAGCTCCCAATTTCTAGGGTCAATGAGAATAAGCATCTCTCTTGCAGAATATACTCATTTTTCCCACGTGCATTTTTGCCAGTTAATGATCTCAATAAAGCTATTTGTTTATCCATGTGAGCACATACAAGAAAAAAAACTCTTTCTTACCTTACTGATTTCAAAGCCAAAGACTTCTTCAAAATAGGCTGGCTGGCTGATTAAAAGTAAATAAAATGTCCAGCTTCTGCAAAAATTGGCTACAATTATGGCATAAACAGGCATGGATGTGAAGAACTGACGCCATGGAGTTTTGAATTTCTGCAGAGACAGAGCAAAGATCTTTTGTTATCATATATGTTGTTTTATAACTTCCATATGTTCCAGATGGGATTTTAATAGACATGTCCACCCAGGTTGGAAAGCCCAGGGCTGAAGGACACTGTACTAAATAAGTAATTTAATAAATGAAGGTAAAATTTCTGTGAGCCTTTTGAAGTGCCACAGAGGAGCTGACTAACTTACCCATATATACAAATACTGACCATAAGGGGATTCATAAGGCTGGCACCCTCTCCGATGCTTTCCTCTATATACTTCTTCTCTTCCTCCGTAATGGTGGGGTGCTGTGCAGGACTCTCATAGGAAACCATCAGCCAGAATATATACCAGAAAACACCAAAGCTCCCTGCAAAGACAGAAGTATAGAATAACCTATGAGATCTATGGGCCTTCCTTTTCCACACTTTTGGGCAGTGGTGAAATCTGAACCGGTTTACTACCGGTTTGCTGGCTGCGCATGCACATTACACACACGCATGCACAATGTGCACTATGCACCAAATGCAAGGTGCGTGTACAGTGCACACCAAAAGGAAGCATGGGGTAAGTAGAACAGTGCGTGGGGGGGGTGATCAGCTGTGGCGCACAATCTTTTTTTTTTCTTTTAAAAGCATTTTTTACAGCCTATTTGGCTGAAAATGTAAAAATGTTTTTAAAAGTAAAAAAAGGCTCTGATGATCAGGGAGCTCAGCTGGGATTGTCAGAACTTTTTTTAACCTTTTAAAAGCATTTTTAACAACATATTCAGCGAATAGATTGTAAAAAATGCTTTTAAAAGTAAAAGAAAAAGGCTCTGACGATTGCGCGGCTCAGCTGTGATGAGCACCTTTTAAAAGCATTTTTTAAAAGAAGAGGCAAGAGGGAAGCGGGCAATTGGGCATTGGGTGGGCATGGGTGGGGGCCCAGGGATTTTTGCTACCAGTTCTCCGAGCCTTCCACCGCCATCACTATCGGATCAGTCGATCCAGTCTGAACCAGAAGCATTTCACCCCTGCTCTTAGGTGAACATGCTCACCACTCCTTTTAAGTCAGGGGATAACTAGGTATTTCAGCAGGAAATCTGTGGCTTCGGTTGCTGATCTTTATCTGGCTTCAACTGCTTATGTTTCCCATCATTCCAGTCATCTGACTTCTTGCCAATTTGATGGGTGGCAAAATGTAACAGACCTGGAGGCTTTCTGCAGATGGTGGTGGAATAAATTGGAATATTTACAATACAGTGCTTGATTTATGACCATAATTAAGCCAGTGGTAAAATTCAAATTTTTTTACTACCAGTTCTGTGGGCGTGGTTTGGTGGGCGTGGTGTGGCTTGGTGAGCATGGCAGGGGAAGGATACTACAAAATCTCCATTCCCACCCCATTCTGGGGCCAGCCAGAGGTGGTATTTGTTGTTTCTCCGAAATACTCAAAATTTCCGCTACCTGTTCTCTGAAGTGCTCAAAATTTCCGCTACTGGTTCTCCAGAACCTGTCAGAACCTGCTGGATTTCACCCCTGAATTAAGCCCAGTTGTTAAGCAGGTCATTATATGACCATGCCATATTTTACGACCTTTTTGGTGGCAGCTGTTAAGCAAGTGCCATACTCAGTGGTGGGATTCAAATAATTTAACAACCAGTTTTCTGCCCTAATGACCAGCTGGGTAGGCATGGCTGGGTGATCATTGACTGGGTGGTTGTGGCCAACTCAATGTCGCTAACATCGAGGGGCACCTTGCCTTGCCTAGCCTCTCCTCAGGACGCCTGGCCTGGCCCTGCCTCACCCCTGCCTCACCCCTCCCCTTCCAGCCACTCCTTTTCATGCCCAGCCACTTGCCTCACTGCCCAGCTGCTCACCTTGCAGCCCAGCCAGATGAGCGGCTGGACGGTGAGGCAAGGAGTGGCTGGGATGGGAGGGGAATGGAAGGGTGAGACGGGACTGGGAGTGGTAAGGCATGCTATTCAGCTAGTTCACCAAACTGCACAAAAAGTTAGCTACCGATTCTATTGAACCGGTGGGAACCGCCTGAATCCCACCACTGGCCATACTCACTAAGCCAGAGGTGTCAAGCTTGATTTCATTGAGGGCCGCTTCAGGCATGGCCAGCTTGATGTCACTCATGTTGGGGGCGCCTATGGTGGCCTGAGTGCTCTGCCAAAGAAAACAGGCTCCCGAGCTCTATTTTTGGCTGCAACAACTTCCTGCAACCCTCTGCCAGTGAAAACGGAACTCCTCCTGAGCACCATTTTCACTGGCAGCAGCACCACAGACCGATCCTTTGCTGTTTCCAGGGTGGCCCGCGGGCCAGACTTAAGCACCCTGCGGGCCGGATCCAGTCCCTGGGCCTTGAGTTTGACACCCCTGCACTAAGCCAACCCATTGTTTACTATGGGATGCTTTTGCCAGAAAGTGTTGTGACCCCGACTCGAGCAGGTAGCAACAAATGCAGTCATTGGTAAAAATACACTTTATTCAAACAGCTGGGAATTAATTCATTCCCAGTGCCGGGTAACTCAAAACGAAACAAAGGCTTCACAAACAAACAATCTTTGGTTATCTCAAACCTGGTTCAACCTGGATAACTGCCAAGGTCTTTTCTGATAAACGTCCAGAGCAGAGAACAGAGCAAAGAGCGCAGCTGCAACATTGCTTTCCGGCAAACTGAGACACCAGTGCTGTCTAAACCTTATGGGAGGGGCCAATTATCTCTTGGCCCTACTCCCGAGGTGACCTCTCTGCTTGAGCTGCTCCTGCCTTCTGGCAGCTCGCCTCATGCGGGCATTAGGAACAGGGTCATCTCAGTCTGATTCTGCCGACAGCTCCCCAGGCTGCTGATGGATCATAACACTATCCCCACTGCAGGGCCCTTCCCCTGGGGCAGACGATCCGGATGCAGCCAGGACGGGAATCGGTCATGGAAGGTGGTCACTACAGCAGGTGCATGCACGGATGTTGCATCCGCCCAGGTAATGTCCTCATGCCCAAATCCCTTCCATGCCACGAGATGCTGGAACTGTCCTTTGAGCCTCCGGAAGTCCTGAAGGCTGGCAACCCCGTACACGGGTGGTTCATCTCCATCATGTGGTACCAGCTGGGGATGGTCAGGTTGGCGGAGTAGACAGGTGGGTTGCTGCGCTTCCCGTGTCGGAGCCCGTAAATCCACTGGTTCCTGACCCACGGAGACAGGTTCTATGGGCAACACTGTCCAGAGCAGAAGCGGGTCTTTGATGTGGGGGTACTCCGATTTACTTTAAGAGTGCATCCATCCTTTGATTGCGACCACTGGGGCAGTTGTATGCTGGTGTGGGGGCAATTGGTCTGCTTCCTTCTCTCCAGAAACATCCGCACAGTCCTCAAGGTCAGAGGCAAGGACACTCCAGTTGGGTCCTGCAGTTGGCCTGCACAGACTTGGCGGATGTGGTCTACACATTGCAGGCTTGGAAAAGCAATGAAGTTCTGGGACCAATAGATCGGCAGGTCATGTGTCCGGAGCCAAGCCAAGCCCAAAACCACTGGAAAATGCAGGCCAGCGGTAATTAAAACTGAACGGCCTCCTCATACAATCCAAAGGTCATGTGCAAGGGTTGCGTGGTGGCCGTAATAGGCCCAGACAGAAGCGCCCAGCCATCAATGGTCTCCACGAGGATGGGAGGGTCCACCGGACACTGAGGGATTAAATACTTGGCTGCAAACGCCGCGTCCATAAAGTGAGTTGTAGCTCCGGAATCCACCAAGGCGCGAGCTGGAATGTTCTGTTCCCCCCCCCCCCAACACTCCCAAGAAAAAGTCAGTCAAAGGCCTTCTGCAAACAGTTTATTTACACTTGGCCGGGTTCCTTTTGGCACAGAAATGTTCTGGCTACGTTTCCCCACGTGCCTGCCAAAATCTCTGAAACAATCTGTTACTGAGGTAACCAGGAAATTACAGATAAAGCAAAAGTCACTCACAAAGAGATTCTTCCATCCATGAAACAGATTGCCCATGAAATTCGCAGCTTTGTTGAACACAAAGAGCCACGAAGATCCTCCTCCTGCTTTTATCCCCTGTGGGTGTCGCTCCGTGACTCAAAATTTCCTGGGCCTGCCCCACCTTTTCCTCTGCTGCACGTGCCGATCACATCTTCGCAGTCTCGCATCGAGCCAAGATTGGTCTTGGGACGTTGCCAAATCGGAAGAAGGCCCAGGGGAATCAGACCTTGCCAGCCCCACCTCCTCACTCTCTGATTCATCCTCCTTCAGGAGGCCAAGTCCGGGGGCCTGGGTCACAACACTATCCCTCACTGCAGGGCCCTTCCCCTGAGACTGATGGTCAGGATGCGATCGGGTTGGGTTCTACTCAAGGAAGGCCTGCACCAGGTCAGGGACATGAATGTCAGAGGCATCTACCCAGGAGAAATCAGTCCCGTATCCCTTCCACGTGATCAAATACTGGAAATGCCCCTTCAGCCGGCGGGAGTTTCGAACGCTGTAGACTTTGTATTCCTCCGACCCGTCCTCGGCGACGGTGAGGTGCACCGCCGGGCACTGAAGAGGACTTGGTGTGGTCTCAGGGACCAGAAGGGACCAGTGAAAGCCGGGGTGGAACTGCATGGATCGTGGCAGGGACAGCTGATAGGTCACTGGGTTGAGGAATGCCTCGACGGGGAACGGGCCGATGAATCGGTGGTCCAACTTCTCCGGGCTCCCAACTTCACAGGGCTCCGACCCTGTGGAACGAACTTCCCCTCGGACTCCGATTACTACCTGACCTTAGGACCTTTCGCCGCGAACTTAAAACCTATTTATTTCGTATGGCTGGACTAGCTTGATTTTTATCTTTAAATTTTAATTGAATTCGATGGGTTTTTAAATTTTTGTAATTTTATGGGGGTGTAAGTTATTTTAATATTTGAGCTAATTTAAATCAGTTTTTTAAGGGTTGTTTTATTATTGTGTATATTTGTATTTTATCTGCCTGTTCACCGCCCTGAGTCCTTCGGGAGAAGGGCGGTATACAAATTAAAATATTCATTCATATTCATATTCATTTACCAGGCGGTCGGACGGGAGGTGTTTGGTGGAGAGCCATACCCAGTTGCTGACCACCAGCGGGGGCGTCGCCCATCAGGAGCAGTCGGAGGACCGTTTGTAGTCCTCCTTCGCCCAATCCAGCTGCCGACATACCAACTGCCGGACCACGTGCAATTCCATCAGGAAGGTCTGCGTTTTGGGAACAGGAGAGTCCAGTGGTGCCAGAGGGAAGAGCCACGGATAGTATCCCACGTTGGCAAAGAACGGGGTCATCTGGGTGAAGATATACTGGGAGATGTTAAAGGCAAACTCCGCCAGGGACAGGTAATCGGCCCAGTTGTCCTGCTGCTGGTTGATGAAGCAACAGAGATACTGCTCCAGGATGCCGATGACCTTCTCTGTACCCCTATTGGTCTCCAGATGGTGCGATGGTGACAGACACACCTGCACCTCCAACGCGGCCATTAGGCTCTTCCAGAAGCGAGCTGTGAACTGAATTCTGCAGTCCGAAACCACCCTGTCCGGCAGACCGTGGAGGCAGGAGACGTGCTTCAGGAAGAGTCTTGGCGGCTATGGGCAACCCATGGCACAGGAGGAAGTGTGCCATCTTGGTGAGCATGTCCACCACCACCAGCACCGTGGTGAACCCAGAGGACGGCAGCAGGTCAGTAGGAAGTCCATGGAGATCGCCCTCCAGGGTCTGCTGGGTGTCAGCAAGGGCTGGAGGAGCCCGGGAGAGGCCCCTGTGGTGGCCTTGGCTTGCCGTCATGGCAGGCAGGATGTCACGTACGTGTGTACATCATGCCACACTCAGGGCCACCAAAAGGTCCATGTCACCAGGTGGAGGGTCTTGAAGAACCCAAAATGTCCCGCTGCAGGGTTGTCTGGCACTGGGTCATGACAAGGGCTCGGACTGGTCCTGTAGGCACATACAATCGCCCCCGAAACTTGAGTAAGTCCTCCTCCAAGGTCCAAGGAGATGCGGGGCCCACCTCCACTCTCCTTTGCTGCGACCAGGTGTACTGGCACTGCGCCTTTTGCACCCGAGCCCGCAAGTCCACCGGTTCCCGTGCTGCGGCCAAGGCTTCTGCCGGCAGCACCGTCCGTGGAGGAAGGGGGTCCTTGGCGCAGAGGTACTCCGGCTTGCAGGACAGGGCGTCTGCCCTCCAGTTGTGACCGCTGGGAATGTAGGTCATGCGGAAGTTGAGCCGGGCGAAAAAGAATGACCACCGGATCTGCCACTGGTTCAACTTTCAAGCCGTGGTGAGGTGCTTGAGATTCCAATGGTCCGTTTGGAGCTTCTTCCTGAGGAGCTGGGTAAGTGGAGCCATCAGCATGGCGAAGCCCGGGATCAAGATCCGGTAGTAGTTGGTGAAACCCAGCAGGCGCTGAACATCCTTCACCTGACAAGGGGCTTCCCACCTACACAAAGCCTCCACTTTGCGCGGGTCCATGGCTATACTCTTGGGCGAGATGATATGCCCGAGGAACTCTATGGAAGTCCGGAAGAAGATGCATTTCTCCAGCTTCGCATTGAATTGGTGCTTCCGCAAGCGTTGCAGAACCAGACGGACATGCCGAAGGTGGCTTACCCTGGACCGGGAGTAAATCAGGATGTCGTTCAAGTAGACCACCACGAACCAATCCAAATGTCTCGGAACACGTTGTTCATGAAGTGCTGGAAGATGGCGGGGGTGTTGGTCAACTCGAACGGCATGACGGTGTATTCATAGCGTCCATACTGGGTGCCGAATGCCGTCTTCCATTCGTCTCCCTCTTGCATCAGCACCAGGTTGTAGGCCCTCCGGATATCAAGCTTGGTGAAGATCGAGACTTCCCGTAACCTCTCCAGCAGCTCCAGGATGAGCGGCAGGGTGTAGCGATTCCGCACCGTAATAGCATTTAGCCGGCCGTAATCGCAGCACAGGCGCAAGTTCCCCGTCTTCTTCTTCACGAAGAGGACCGGGGCCGAGAGAGGGGACTTTGAAGGCTGGATGAACCCTCGGGCCAGGTTTTTGTCCAGGAAGTCCGAGGGCGGCCAACTTGGGCTCCGACATGGAATACAGGCGTCCCACAGGCAGCGGTGTGTTGGGCAGAAAGTCCACGGGGCAATCGTAGGGCCAATGCGGGAGTAATCGTCCGCCTCCTTCTCTGTGAACATGTCAGCGAAGTCCATCAGCTCAGGAGGCAAGGAGACAGCAGAGGTGGAGATGTCCTGGCCAGCACAGGTGTGGCGGATGTGGTCGACGCACTGCAGACTCGGGAAAGAGATGGCGTTCTGCGACCATCTGAGCTGCAACGTTGCGTTCCGGTAAACTGAGACACCAGTGCTGGTCTCCTTTTAAACCTTATGGGAGAGGCCAATTATCTCTTGGCCCCACTCCCGAGGTGACCTCTTGGCTTGAGCTGCTCCTCCCTTCTGGCAGCTCACCTCATGCGGGCATTAGGAACAGGGTCATCACAGTCTGATTCCGCTGACAGCTCCCCAGGCTGCTGACGGATCACAACAGAAAGTGGAAATTAAAGCTATTTTTTGGAAAAATGTTTTAAATCATGGTCACATGCCTTGGGTATCTGCAAACAGCCATAAATGCAAGCTGATTGCTGATTGACTAAAATATGGTCATATCAACATGGGGGTGGGGGGAGATAGGGGTTGGTTATCAGAACTTAAAACACAGGTTGTAAGTTCCTTTTTCAGAATCTGTCATAACTTTGAAATGCTGCTAAGTGACTAGTCGTAAGTAGAGGACTGCCTGTATTTTAACATCTATATGGCTGGGAATGGCTTAAGACTGTCTCATTGAGCTGGGAATGAAATAAGGCAATGGCATGGGGACATGGAGGATAAAAAGTGTGCTAAAATATGTTAGGACTATGATTCTGAGTGAAGAAAGGCCCAATATGGCAGCCATCATTTTTGTGTCAGTTTACTTACCATAGACGTAGAATACAGAGCTCCATCCTGAATATTGAACTAGGATCCCAGCAAGAGGCATGGCCACCACCGCCCCGGCATAAGAGCCTGGAAAGTTATATAGGAAATATTAGCTAAATATGCAAGCCAGGAATCCTCACTCCTATCAGCCTGTAAACCTGATACTGCAATTGTCCTTTGATCTGAAATGTCATTCTTAGTTGCGGTTCTAATGTTTACACATGAGAGAAAAGGAGATAATAAAACCCCACCCACAAGAGGAACAGGAACTAATAAATAATGGTGAAATTAAGGTCTAAGCCCTTAATTGTTTACCAGTAGTGCTAATGGAACTGAGGAAACAAGCAGGGTAGAAGTTATAAAATAAAATTAGTAATAGTATTTACAGCTGCAAGAGACCTTATTGTTTCCAATGAAACATTAAAAAATGTGAATATGTCTGTGAATATGAATATTTATAGATACTGTGATGCTATATTGAATGCTTTGGGTAATCACTATTTTAATTCTATTACTAGATTATTATGAAAAAAAAATACCTCACCAACAATAAAGCAAAAATGTGAAAGCAATTTAATAGCCATTTTTAGTAAGTTCATAAATCAATCCTGTGGTGGTTCAACTTGCGGGATAAGAGGGAAAAACTCCAGTGAAGTGTTTTGATCTAGAGTTTTGCAAAAAGTCTGAATCAGTGCTTGTCAAACTTGACAGCTGTAAGATGTGTGGACTTCAACTCCTAGAATTCCTCAGCATGCTGGCTGAGGAATCCTGGGAGTTGAAGTCCATAGATATCTTAAAAGTTGCTAAGTTTGAAAAATATTGGTCTAGAGCCGGGGTGTCAAACTTGATCTCATTGAGGGTCGCATCAGGGTTGTGTTTGACCTCAGAGGGCTGGGGGGCAGGCATGGCCATGGTGGGCGAGGCCAGGGGTGGGCATGACACGGGACTCACATCGGGGGCACATGTGGCGGCCAAGTGCTAATGCAGGGCTTTACTGAGACCCTCCCTCACTCTCATAATCTTCCTTCCTTCCTTCCTTCCTTCCTTCCTTCCTTTCTTCCTTCCTTCCTCCCTCCCTCCCTCCCTCCCTCCCTCCCTCCCTCCCTTCCCCTCCCTCCCTTCCTTCCTTTTCACCCTGAGCCCCTGAGTTTTCACTGATAGAGGGCTGCAGGAGGCCATCATGGCCAAAAATGGGGTGCTGTCTGTGCCCCATTTTCACTGGCAGAGAGCTGCAGGAGGCCCCCCTTCGAGCTCCATTTTCACTGGCAGAGGCACTGCGGGCCGGTCCTTTGCTGTTTCCAGTCCGGCTCCAAGGGCCAAATGCGGCCCACAGGCCTTGAGTTTGATACTCTGGTTTAGAGATAGATCAAAAATTCAACTTTCCAGAAGTCAACAACTATCAACTTTAAGAAACAAGGTTATCTTACCACAGAAAGCTGTTGTGGCCAGGCGGCTACGTTCCAAAGGAGGTGCCCACTTGCTCCAGATACCATGGCATGCTGGGTATGTGACTCCCTGGAGGTTAAGGGCAAAGAATTATATAAAGAGGAAGGCAGAAAATTTAGTATCATTAGTTTCTTAACTCTTTCCCATTCAGACTCTTCTGTAAGAAATTGATAGAAACATGGAGATAGATGAAATTTCATAGAAGAATTAAGCCTGTTGGCCCTGAGAAAGTAGGTAGGATCTTCAGAGCTGTCAGTGTGATCACCTATGCATTTGATTTATGTCCTTTAGTTGGGCAATGTCTCCCCAGGAAATCATGAATTGGTGGGTCCAAGCAATGGTAAATTCATCCTTCAGAGAGGAGGTGGTTACTCCCCATAAGACATTGTTGAACTGTACAGTATTGGATAATTTCTGACTTGTCTCCCCACTTCTCTTGGGAAAGGTTGTTGAGAAGGTGGTGATTTTGAGGCTTCAGAAGGCTCTGAGGTAGTTGATATATCAATCTGCTTCTGGATTAAGGCAACATACCGGACTAGTACTGATCTTCCATTATAATCTAGAAAAGGACTGGAATGCATCCATTCTGGACCATTCCTTTCCTTTCCTTTCCTTTCCTTTCCTTTCCTTTCCTTTCCTTTCCTTTCCTTTCCTTTCTTCCTTCCTTCCTTCCTTCCTATGATAGTATCAATAATTGTATCCTTCTGAACTGCCTTAAGGTTATTCGGAGGTTCAGGGTTACTCCCCCGAGTCTGAGATGGTTTGGACACCTGCCTATCTTTTGATAGGTTCTAAAGACTTGGCTTTTCTCTCAGGAGCCTTGTAGGATCATCTTAATTATTCTGGTTATGGGATGGTGAGAAGTTGCCTCCTGTGTGATATTTCTTATTTTTTATTTATCTTAAGTTACCATGAATTGTATCTGATTGGACAGCTACAGAATAAATAGAATACAAATAGAATAAAATAAGTAATAAAATAAAGTAAAATAAAATAGACTGAATAGGGCAAGCTCAAGTCTGCCTTCTAAGATGAAGAACAATGCGTGAATGGATCTATCCAAAGTGGATCAAATTTCAACTCTAATATGAGTTGAGAACATATTAGATATGAGAACAGAATCTAAAGTATGCCTACAAGCAGCCAACAAATCCAGGGGTTTCCAACAGGCAATTAGTATTCAGAGCTGTGTCTTCCAACCTCACTCTTTCCTCCCTGCTATCAGTCACCTAGACAATCTGAGGGTTTGGCTGACCCTACAGCTGAGATATAAATCGGCATTCTCCAGTTTGTTGCCCCTTGGTTGACTTTATCTTCACTTTCCATAGTGCTTGGCATGGACTTTTTTATTAATTTTTATTATGAGCTTTTATTATATGGTAGAAATGGTTAAAAACCTAACACATCAGGCTTAGAAAAGCTAGTGCAAATAATATAAGAAGCAAACCCTTTGTTTGGAGCTGCTGTAAGGGAATATTACTGTCAGGCAGATGAAGAACCTCTTTGTATAGCAAAACATTCATCCCATTGAGGGCAATAGCATGGCATGGTTTGATGTTCTTCTTACACCTGCATGATACTGTAATCTTTTTCCTTCTTACAGCTCTATGATGCTTTTAGCCATTTGAATAGTTCTTAATGTTTATTACTGTTAGCAATAAAAGTACTCATGACCAATGTTTATTTTATTTTTTTGGATTCTTGCAATACCCTGGAAATTCAGCCAGGCTTTATATAGTGTAAAGTGGAAGAAGTTCTCAGAATCACAGAATTGTTGAGTTGGAAGAAAATACAAAGGATCATCTTCTAATCCAACCCTGGTGGGGGATGGAAAAGGAACACTTAGGGATATTGGGAAAACCATCTTCTGCAACTCCTATCCATTCCTGTGTTAACTTTGTGGCCACAAAAGCAAACACGTGAAGCGACCAGCCTTACCTCAACAAGCCCTTGTAAGATCCTCACAAAGATTACACAGCCAAAATGGACCCGAGCAGCTGAGGGAATGAGCATGTTCAAAGTAGAGGTTGCCACAATGGCAAAGCCAAAAACTCTGCAACCAATGGAAGAGGGTGTTAGTAGTAGCAGAGGCAGCAAAGAGCGCTGTTTACTTTGTACACAGAGTTTCTATTGCATTGTTCTCCTAAGAAAATGTTCTAGTTCAGAGTGTCCCTTTTCACTCTTCCAGGCAAACAGCCATACCCTTGCTCCAGAATATGCCATTCCACACACTCAGAGCTTGTAAACCAATATTTTTTAAACTTGGCAACTTTTAAGATGAGTGGACTTCAAACCCCCTGAATTCTTCAGGAAGCATGCTGGCTGAGGAATTTTGTGATGTCCACACATCTTAAAATTGCCATGAAAAACACTGTTGTGGACTGTTCTGTGTTTCTGTATGCTTCTATAAAATGGTGTGTGTTGTTCTCTCTTCATTTTGCTTCAGCTGGCTTCATAAGAATCAAGACTTTCCTCTGAGATGTAGATTTGGAGGGAATAATACTCTCTATATATAAATTTCATGATTGCTGACCACCTCCACCCCAATACCATGTCATGAAGTACAGAGCAACAATTATCTTCTTTAAGCACCACTCCGTATTTCATTATTTTGGATTAAGGCGATATTGCCATTTTGTTTGGGGTCAAAATTGAAGTGAGACTGTCTTTTGAGGCAGGATCCTCACTAATGGCTTTAGGCATCTTCTGGAGTCATCCAACTGTTGTGGTACTGAAATAATATCAATGAGCTTTGTGTTGCCTTGATGGTGGGTAGATGATGCTAGAAGATGCTTGAACAGCCTAGAGGTGGTTTAGTTTGGCAATATGAAAGTACATAACATAAACTTTTTTTTCTTGCCTGGTTACTAAAGACTCATCTTCTGCTCTCATTAAAATCATACCTGTTAACTCAAGTTCCATTGGAGACTTAATCCAACTGACTCTTGTTGGGTTAAGTTCTCTGAATACTGTCCAGGTAACACTTAGTTTACAACCATTTGTTTAGCAACTGTGCAGAGTTACAAAGCACTAAAAAAAGTGCCTTATGGCTAATCTTTGCACTTAAGATCATCACAACATCCCCATATCTGTGCAAAGATTATGGCTAATCTTTGCACTTAAAATCATCACAACATCTCCATAGCTGTTGCCAATTCTCCAAACTGGCAACAGGTATGTGTGTCAACTCTGAAAAAGATCAGGCCTGTCACAGACATCTTTCCGTTTCTGAAGTTTCCACACAGCTGGTGGGTGGGTGGGATTGGAATGCACACCAGTCAAAACAACTTGTTATTTCCTGGGAATCAAGGTCATCCCAATGGGCACTGACCAGAAACTGAACCTGGTTGTCAGGGAGATGCCAGAGCAACTAACTGGAAAATGTGATCTGTGATATAGGGGCAAGGGGGAGATGCCTAACTTTTAATTATACAAAAAAGCGGGAAATAATTAGAGCTGTTTTTAAATTTAATTCGTGGTGAATTGATGTACTCAATAAATATGTGCTTTACTGAAGATGGAGCTTCTAAGTGCTGAATTACTTAGGTTCGTCAGTCAGAACCTTGACAATGTGTTGATGATAGTTTCAGTATACTGGATTCATATGACCACCATTTGCAACCCTCCAGCTGGCTTCCAACCAGTAAAGTCAACAGGGAAGCTGCATTTATTTAATGATCACATGATTTGCTCAACAGCTGTGGCAAAATTTTTTGTAAAATCAGGTATGTTTCACTTAACGATGACCTAGCATAACAACTGAAATTCTTGTTCCAATTGTGGTCATAAGGCAAGGCTTACCTGTATGGTTCAAATTGAGCCCCATCTTTAGAAGAGAACGTAAAACTGGAATTGTAACTGTTCAGTTATAGTCTTGGACAGCTGAGATCCGATTTAATGAAATTCTCAAGAGCTGCTGTCTTTTAACTTTCATTAGCCCAGCTAGGATGGCCAGTAGTGATGGACACCAGAAGATCAAGACTCCAATGAAGATTCCCTAGCTGATCTACACACAAACATATATTCCATTTCCCCCCTCAAAATAGTTACCTGTTAGCTGCAAATTTCTGTGATATGAACCCCCCTGGGATCTGGGTGACGATGTAACCCCAGAAGAATGATCCGTGGATCATGCCTACTGTCTCTGGATCCCAGTTGAATTCAGCTTTCTAAACAAGAAAGGAGAAGAAACAAGTGAGGGGACACATGAGCAAGCAATTACTGATTAGAGCCATTTATAGTGCCTCCTAGATAGGACTTGGAGCAATTTGGAGAAATGCAACTGAGCCAGTTTATTGCATTTTGCATTTTCAGGGGGGAAAAAAGACATGCAGAAAATCATTTTGGGTAAATGAAATTGTGCGTGGACCATTAAGTCCAGACTTATTTATAGTATGTACACAACTGAGAGCACAGGTTAACTTGAATGGAGGCTGAAGAGCTTGTTTTTGAAACCATGAGAGTGAAGAGTACATTCTTTGATACCTGACACCAGAATATCCAGGATTAGAGAAAACTCATAAGTGGTTGTCAGGCCTGTTCTCTCATCCTGATGTTTCTATTTAGACCAGACTTCTCAGCATGTGAAATCTCTCAAATGCTACTGCTTCACCTGTTGAACTGATGCATCTTTCAGGATTTTAAAGAGGTGCAGAATGTCTTTTTATATGAATGATCCCCTCAAAACAACAACAAAACAACAATCCCTGAACCAAAACAGTTAACTTTCCATTAACAGAGGACAAACAGCCTCACCTTCACAATGACTTTATCCCCTTCATAGACGGTATTATTATTAACCATGCTGACAATGGCCACGCCCAGGTTGCATCGGATGCCAAAGCTGATGCAGAAACCCAGACCACAGAGGATAGCAATGATGTAACGGCGAGGGAGGCCAAAGCAGGTGCAGTCTATGATGGGCTGGGCCTTCTCAGACACTTCAACAGGCCGCCCCTCTTCTGTCAGCTCGATGGTCTCCCCACCAGGCTGCTTCCTTTCTAGAATTCTGGGGTGGAGACAGCAGGCAGGGTAGGAACAAAAAATGAGTGTATGTGTTAAAATTAGCACGTTGATGTAGTGGTGAAGGTGATGGACTGCAAACCAGGAGATCAGGATTTCTAGTCTTCCCTTAGGCATGAAAGCTGGTGACTGCCTTTAGGTCAGAGGCTGTTGTAAAATCAGGCATGACTCACTTAACAACCACCTTGCAACAGAAATTTTAGTCCCAATTTCGGTCCTAAATTGAGGACTACCTGTATTAAGTTCAATGAAAAATCTAGACAGCTTTTGAGTATGACAGAACTCTTCTTCAGATTCAGCATTAAAGAAGAATTTCTTGACAGGGATGAAGACAGAGTTAAAAATGTAAGTGTTATAGCAGAAGGCTCCTATTTAATGAATAACAAGGTTGCCCAGGCATTCTTTATTAAGCCCTCCATCTCTGGCCTGCAGAGACCCATATGACTGTTAGATGGCAGCAAAGGAGTATCGTATTTTTGTAGCCTTAGTCTTTTTGTGTCTTCATGTAAAAATCAAGTGATTCTAAGGCATAGAGCTGGATGGAACTGCACAATCAAAGTCCTGTGATGTTTTTTTGTTTTTTTAACACACTGTGCATTGCAACACACAAAAAGATGCAGGGCTTCCATGATGCAGTTGTGGCCCCCATCTTCTTGTTTGCTTTATCTCTCTCTCTCTCTCTGCAAACCTCCCTCAACATAGCTGTATGTTTTACAAGCTTCTGTTTTTCTAATGAGTAATGAATTATAGTTTGACCTTCTCCCGTTGGAAATACAAGGGAAGGCCAGGGATTCAATTTGCTCATCATAATTCACTGACTCTTGTGAGTTGGTGAGCAAAAAATAGAGAAAAACTCAGTTGCTTTTAGATATGCAAAATAAGAGATTTTACTTGGAGAATACTGGGCATAAAATCAATAATGCAGGGAAGAGCACTGCTTGGTGATTGGCAGATGCACTTAGCATTTAAGGAGGTCACAGGAGGCAGGCCAACAATGCCAGGTGGATTGGATTGTCCCATAACTATGGGAATGGGATACACATGGGCAGGTCAGTTAATTTCCTTTGCTAGGGAAAATTTGATGTGGTTAATTAATTTATTTATTTTTTAAAAAATCCAAAATCTATTTTTGTTCTGACATGGCAGTTTTCATTTATGTCTTATCTCAAATTGGCAAGAAAGCCTCTCATCAAGGAACTAATCAAGGAGAGAAGCAACCTAAAACTAAGGAGGAATTTCCTGAACAATTATTCAGTGGAATGACTTACCTCCAGAAGTTGTGGATGCTCCAACACAGGAGGTTTTTAAGAAGAGATTGGAGAACCATTTCTCTGAAATGGTATAGGGTTTTCTGCCTGAGCAGGGGTTAGATTAGAAGACCTCCAAAGTACAACTCTGTTATTCTGTTATCAATTTTTGGCAAAACTAGGGGTATTACCAAGGGGTCTATTGGTGGCCCTGGGATTGCTTACAGGCCCATCCTGGTCTAATAAATGGAAAAGGGTTTTTTGCCTACTTCCCAATTTGTACTGAAGAGTTAATTGACTCTGTTTCACTGAAAGCATAGTGACCTGTAACTAGGTGGCTGTGAGAAAGAATTGCAAAAGTTCTTCCCTGCCAAGGATTGTAAAGAAGCTTGGAGCCCTCCCAAATCCTTGTCCGTCACCAGCCTCTTCCTGCTCTTCCATACCGTCTTGTCAGCCTGGTGGAGAGGCGGGTGCAACCCACGCAGAAGCTGTTCTGAGCAGAGCCCATGCAGATGGGCTGCGAGCTCTGTCTCGGCTCCAGGCCCAAGAATTTTTCTCTTGCTTAGCAACCAAGGAACATGGTCCTTCTTCTCAATCCTGCTTTGCCTGACCCTCTCTTCCCTCATTCCAAAATTCTCCCTGCCGTTCTTCTAAATCTTCAATCTTCCATACCTCTCCTGCCTTCCTTTGCCTTGCAGGACTAGTTGCAATGAGTGAGGAGCTCTTGGTAATGTTTTGGTCCTGACACAAAGAAAATTTTGTGCATCCTTTTGAAACTCCCAAGTGCTTAGGACATCAGATGGACAGGATGGCTCATGTTCATTTTCTCAAACTTAAATTCATTGCATCCCATTTCTGCCTGTATTTTTATCCTTTTCCTTTGGGTTGTCCCCCCAAATCATACACATTTCTACGTGCATTTTTCTCATTATTGTATTTTTGCACATCTACCAATTTTTTTTGGTATTGTCATATACTATTTGACTGAATACAAATGCATTTTAATGCCGTGTTTGCAAATATATGCATCGTTTCCCTAATACGCACATTCTGCATTTCTTAAAAAAGCAAGAACACTATTGCAGAATTCAGAGAAGTGTGAATATCAAAGAACAACTGTATTTTTGTCTCACTCAGGAAGTGCTAATTTGGTAAGTTTAGTAAAATTCCATCTCCGTTTTTACTTCTGGCCTCTATTTCTACCATTCTCTGTTCCTTTCATTATTTACTGAATTACTGATTAAGTCGGTGAAACTAGTTCTGATATGTCATGATGGGACACGGGATTTGTGGATTTATAAGACACCCCATTTTGTCTTCTGAGCTTTGTAACTCTGAATCTTTCCCTTATCAGAGTGTATTTTTAGTAGAAATTTCCAGGTACAAGTAGCTCTTGACTTATAACCACAGTTGAGCCCAAAATTTATGTTGCTAAATGAGACAGTTATTAAGTGAATTTTGCCCTATTTTACAACCTTTCTTGCCACACTTGTTAAATGAGTCACAACAGTTGTTAAATTAATAACATGGTTTTTAATTGAACCTGGCTTCCCCATTGACTTTGGTTGTCAGAAGGTCGCAAAAGGGGACCACATGATCCCAGGATACTGCAACTGTCATAAACTGTCATATGACTATATGATCATATGACCGCTGGGATGCTGCAAGGGTTGTAAGTGTATAAACAGTCATAAGTCAGTTTTTTTATTACTGTTGTAACTTTGGTCACTAAATGAACTGTTGTAAATTGAGGACTAGCTCAGTGATGGGTTTCAAAAATTTTTACTACCAGTTCTGTGGGTATGACTTGGTGGGCATGACATGGCTTGGTGGGCATGGCAGGGGAAGGTTACTGCAAAATCCCCATTCTCTCCCAATCAGCTGGGACTTGGGAGGCAGAGAATAGATGGGGGCGGGGCCAGTCAGAATTTTTACTACCTGTTCTCCGAACTACTCAAAAGTTCTGCTACCGGCTCTCCAGAACTGGTCAAAACTTGCTAAAACCTACCTCTGGACTAGCTGTATAAAAAATGGGGACTTTTATAGAGGTTGGACTGCAAATCTCATAATTCCAAGCTGTGATAGCCAATGGAGATGCTTCTTGTTTCTAAGCTCTGACATCACTCTTCTGTTCCCACCCCCTAGAAGAGAATCTATTCACGGATTGGCTGAATTGACTACCCTGGGAGAAATACCAGTGGCATTTTAATTTTCTTCCACAGATAACACAACCACCCTTTTTGTGAATTTATCTCTCATAAATTTAAATTTATCTCCCATATCTCTCTGACCGTTCGCAGACGGTGTTGGCAGGAGGGCAGAGATCGACCCCAAGGCGCCTCACTTGTGGGGTGCCTCAGGGGTCTGTTCTCTCGCCTCTCCTGTTCAACATCTATATGAAGCCGCTGGGTGAGGTTATCCGTGGTTTCGGGGTGGATTATCATCTGTACGCTGATGATACTCAGCTGTACATTTCCACCCCGAACCACCCCAACGAAGCCATCAAGGTGATGGGCCGGTGTCTTGAGGCCGTGTGGGTCTGGATGGGGAGGAACAGGCTCCGGCTCAACCCTTCCAAGACAGAGTGGCTTTGGGTTCCGGCGTCCCGGTACAGTCAGCTTACACCATCGCTGACTGTTGGGTGGGAAGTACTGACCCCCAGGGGAGGAGTGCGCAACTTAGGTGTTCTCCTGGACGATCGGCTGTCCTTAGAGGAACATTTGACAGCCGTCACCAGAGGACCATTTTATCAGGTTCACCTGATCCGCCAGTTGCGCCCCTTCCTTGACCGGGACGCCTTACGCACGGTCACTCACACCCTCGTCACTTCCCGCCTAGACTATTGCAATGCTCTCTACATGGGGCTCCCCTTGAAGAGCACTAGGAGGCTCCAGCTAGTCCAGAATGCGGCCGCGTGGGTGATAGAGGGAGCACCGCGTTGCTCCCACATAACACCTATCCTGTGCGGCCTACATTGGCTGCCGGTGGCCTTCCGGGTGCAATTCAAGGTTTTGGTTACCATCTTTAAAGCGCTCCATGGCTTAGGACCGGGATATCTACGAGACCGCCTTCTGCCGCCGATTGCCTCCCAACGACCTGTGCGCTCCCACAGAGCGGGCCTCCTCAGGGTGCCGTCGACCAAACAATGTAGGTTGGCGACCCTCAGGGGGAGGGCCTTCTCTGTGGCAGCACCGGCCCTGTGGAACGAGCTTCCTCCGCGGTTATGACTACTCCCCGACCTCCGGGCCTTCAAACGTGAACTGAAGACCTTATTATTCCAGCGAGCTGGACTAGCCTAAGAAATATTTTAGTGAAATTTTAAATTGGTTTTAAATCAGTTTTTAGTGATTTTAGTGATTTGGCCATCAAATATTTGGTTTTAATTGTTTTTATATTGTTATTTATTATATTGTTGTATTTTAAATATGGCTGTGAACCGCCCTGAGTCCTGCGGGAGATGGTGCGGTATAGAAGTTTAATTAATAAAATAAAATAAATATGTTTTAACAAAAGTCAAACGCACAAAACTTAACCCATGAATTACTGTCAGTACAGTAAAATGCTACCTCTCTACTTTTCTAAAAATTAGGGAAGCTTACTTGAATAACTTACCCCCTTGGTCTACAAAAATATTACTTGAATATTTTGCTAGAGGGGCTTCCCAAAAATTATGATTATTGTCCTGCACAAAAGCAATAGAGAGCTTTTGTAAGGAATTTTGAAGAATGTAGGTAGGCTTTGCTATCCTTAATTTCTGGCTATAGTCAAAAAGGTTATTTGACATGAATGCAAAATACAAAATACTGGATATTATTTTATTCAAAACTTCTTTTTGAAAGTATTGATTTCATTAGCACATGAATTTATTATGTATTGATTAATATTATAGAGATATGCTGGATTTTATAATAATAAATTTTATATTCCTGTTTTAATGTTTAGCTATATACTATGAACTTGAGCAAGGGGATTTCAGAGGCCTGTTGAAGAATTGATATGTTATGTAAGATTACTGTCATTATTTTCCTATGATATCTGATGTTTTTCATTTTTTATGAATAGTTGCTATCCTCTCCCATCCTCCCAGGACAAGTTGCCAGCAAATTGTCACTGTTACTTGCCCTTTAATCAATCTGTCTTACGGAGAAAGGACCCAACCTTGAACAAATTATAACAAAGGCAAATTTTCCATTAGAATTCTTAGGAAGGAGCCCTGTTCAAAAAGTCTATCTCTTGCTGGAATAACGAGCAAAATACTACTTTAATGCTGACACAACTAAGAAAAACTTAAGGCTGTCTCACTCATGAACTAGAAGTGAGAGAAAGAAAAAGGCATGAGGAAGAAAAAAATATGTACCACAATTAGATGTACTGTAATTGGGGAAAAACAGGAACATATTATTTTCTCCCTTATTCTGATGCCAACCAAGAGCTCTGTACAGTGTAAGTAGTCCTCAAATTACAACCATTTAACAACCATTCAAAGATATAGTAACACTGAAAAAAATGGCTTATGACCAGTCCTTGCACATTATATCTGTGACAAGGCCCCCCCGGGGTCCAATATCTAAGGGGCTGCTACAAAGAAGAGGGGTTTTCTCCAAAGCACCAGAGGGCAGGACAAGAAACAATGGTTGGAAACTAAGCAAAGAGAGAAGCAACCTGGAATTAAGGAAAAACTTCCTAACAGTGAGGTCAATTAATCAGTGGAACAGCTCATCTTTAGAAATCATGAGCCGCTCCATGAATGGAAGTTTTTAAGAAGAGACTAGACAATCACTTAACTGAAATGGTATAGGTTCTACTGCTTGAGCAGGGGGCTGGACCAGAAAATCTCTAAGGTCCTTCTATTCTATTCTATTCTATTCTATTCTATCCCTATCCCTATCCCTATCCCTAGCCTATCCCGAGGTCATTTGACCACCATTTACAATCTTCCCAAGGTCCGTCCAAGAAGCAAAGTTAATGTGGGAAGCCAGATTTGCTTAACAACCATGGCAAAAAATGTCAGAATATTCATGACTGGGAAGATGGTAACAAGTTTAGCCAATGAACAGGCATAGTAACAAAGTCAGCCAATGGGAACTGTTTTGGAAACTGAAACTGGAAGGAGTCTTGGTATGGCTCTGGAGAGCTGGATCTGTGCTGAGAACTAAACAAGTCTGGGCTTGCCGGCTCTGAACTGCTGAACTGAGAATTTACTTACAATCTCTCCTCTCTACCGTGTTGGAAAAATCTGCTGTTGGTGTTGTAAATTTACTTCATATGTTATTATGTATATAAAGAAACTAATGAATTCTGCTGAATCAGTCTGTGTGTGCTTTCTGGATTTGATTTTTGTAACAAACTCTGATTAAAAAAGTCATAAAATCAGGTGCCACTCCCTGCATCATTTAGTAATGGAGGTTCCGGTCCCAATTTGTAATTGTATGTCTAGGCCTACCTATAAAATCTATTTGGTTTTTGACAACCATTACCTTGAGGGAATCTGAGTTACTGCAGAACTTCAATACAGAGGCCATCAGGAGTGTCCGTAGGTCTGGTCAAGAAGGTCAAGATGATGACTGTGCCAGAGCAATGAAAGTTGTGCCTGTTTTTTATGAGCATTTTCAAGCAACATGCAAAAAAAAAGGGATGACTCTCAATTGCAGTCGTAGCTATCATCTTGACTTTTTTTTAACCATAGCCTACACACAGCTATGGAAGCAACAGAAGGAGGAGGCAAGAGCTTTCAGTTGAATGAGTGTTTCTTCCACTCAAGGATGGGTGGAAAGTACTTCAATTCAGTCATGTAGAAATGCCCTAAGAGCTGTTTTTTTTTAAAGTTTTATTTAGCCAGCATTTCAACGGGTCAGGATATATAGGAGGAAAAGCCCATGAAAATGGTGGGCAGAGTCTGATAGACAGACTCACCCAATTTGTTTTGCAGTGCCAGAATTATTAGCTGTCACCCACTGGCTGATGACATGCAGAAGAAGGAAGGGCAGCCAAACTGAAAGATTCAAGCAGTCACTTCACTTCACGTTGCGGAAGAAAAATCAGGACAGCACCAATTGGGAGTGAGTCAGAACATAGTTAAGAAAGGTAGGATAGAGGCTGGCAGGAGAAGAGACAGTCTCATGCTGGTATCTTCTCTGTCATTTCAGAGATGGGAATAAAGAATTTTAACCAAGAAGTGGGGAGAGGACCTTGGCTCTCCCACCTTGTCCTTGTCTGCATTTATGGATAGGAATGGGGAACTGGGACTAGGAAAGATCCAGGTTGGTTGTGGTGGATCCTGGCAGATCCTTAAGAGGCTGATCCCTGGCACTGTGCCCAAGTAAACTTTTAAACTGGCCATATTTCAATAGTCCAATATTTTCATCTAAGCAAATAATTCTCTCTTCCTGTCCTGAGGAACATTTTCCTCTGCTGGCTGGGCTCTATTCCCTGCCCTTTGCAAGGGAGCATGCTGCCTACCTCTGGATTTTGCACAACTCTGGATGTGATCCCTTCTGCTGACGTCAGCTCTAGGTGGTGGAGCCGGCTGGCAGCTTAGGAAGAATGGTTTTAAATATCCCTGGCTATGCTGTCCTCTGCCAGCAGCTTTGCTGTGACCTTGAATAGTACCATAAGCTTCTCAGACTCCAGGATCTTGCTTCTCTTCCGCCTTATAATATCCATTCTACGTACTAGATACTGACCATGAGGGAAGCAGAAACAATCATAGAGGCTGAGTATTTCCATAATCATGAAAAAGATCCAGTACAGGCTGGCACAACTTAATTTTCAGGATGGTTTCTCAAAAGTAAATCTTATTAATTCTGATGGATTGTCCTCCAGAGTTAGAGTTCATACAGCTTCAGCCAAAATAACTTTGATGCTGCTCCAGGCTGGGGAAAACACATCCCTGTTTGTCCATAAAACTTTATGGGCAACTTTATGTCTTTAACATAAATGGTTGTTATAGCAATAGCTCTTAGACTTATATACCACTTCACAGTGCTTTTCAGCGCTCTCTAAACAGTTTACAGAGTCAGCCTATTGCCCCCAACAATTTGGGTCCTCATTTTACCCACCTTGGAGGGAGGGAAGGCTGAGTCAACCTTGAACCTGCAAAGAATTACAACTCAAAATGTTCATCGCAAACATTTTGCACTGGAAAGGTGGGATATTAGTCTATGGTTTTGAACTTTAAAGGCAATGTTATAAGATGATATGATATGGAATGTTCTCCAAAATGCTAATTTGCCTCTAGCAGATATAGAGATGGCTTGGATGTAAGTATTTCTTTTGTTCCTATGTGCAAAAGCTTCATCTTATTGATTTATAAAGTTACTATGCCCAACCAATGAAGCTAGCACTACAGTCCTCAACTTACAACCACAATTGGAACCAGAATTTCCATTGCTAAGCAAGACAGTTATTGAGTCATGCCTGATGTTATGACTTTTTTGCCATGGTTATTAAGCAAATCACTGCAATTAGTGCAGTGTAATAATGTAGTTGCTAAATGAATCTGACTTCCCCCATTGATTTTCCCTGTCAGAAGCTGACTGATCAGATCACAAATGGCGATCATATGACCCCACCCTAGGAAGCTGCGATCATCATAAATACATATCGGTTGTGAAACATCCAAATTTTGGTCACGTAACTGTAGGATGCTGTACCACTCATAAACGTGAGGTTGGTTTAAGTCTCTTTTTTTCAATGCTTTTGTAATTTTGAATGGTTATGAATACTAAATGAATGCTTGCAACTGGAAGAGTAGCTGTTTATTGCAACATAATTCTGTTTTTAAAAATTCTGTGCATCTTTGAGATTGCATCTTTCTCATTCCTCAAAGACTATTTCCTCCCCTAATAATTAGGGTCTTCCCATTCTCCTTTTTTAAAAAAACATTTTTTTAATAATGGAAAAATTGACACAATAGCTGTTCTTTGGAATGTCCTTTATATAGATCAGTACACTGCATATCCCTCTTAATGTGATGTGGACCCGTGGTGGGTTGCTCCTGGTTCGGTTCGGTCCGGTTCTTGCGAACTGGTAGTAAAAGCGGCAGGAGGCTTTGCCCACCTACCCAGACGTCATCATGAATGATCTGCAAATGCGCAGAAGTGAAGTCAAGATTCACTTAACAACTGTGTTACTAAGTTAACAACTGCAGTGATTCACTTAACAACTATGGCAAGAAAAGTCACAAAATGAGACAAAATTAACTTAACAACTGTCTTGCTTAACAAAAGAACTTTTGGGCTCAAGTCAAGGACTACCTGTATTTGAAAACTGCTATTCACCAAAGGCACAACGGGTCCGAAAGTCAATATCTGTGGTCCTATCTAGTGACTTCTGAGTATAGAAAGCTGTAGCTTATAAAATAAAAGGACTAAATAGTACAGGGCTTGAATTAACAAAGGGCAAGAATGGAAAAAAGCAACATTGTATGTCTGAAAGAAAGAGAAAGGAGGAGGATCTAATAGAGCAAAATCAAAACTTTCTGACCTTGTGGAATGGAACTGATTAATAAATGCAAAGAAGTGAATTTATAGGTTTAATTATGAATGAAAATGCTTAGACATATGTCAGAAGTTATGAATTGATATCACCTAGGTTATTATGAATACATATGAAAGTAAGAATCTGTAGATTTGGGACAGTTGCATGTTACAGGTATTCCTCAACTTTTGACTACAATTAAGCCCAAAATTTATGTTGCTAAGTGAAACTTTTGTTGTGAATTTTGCCTCATTTTACAACCTTTATTGCCACAGTTGTTAAGTGAATCACTGTCGTTGTTAAGTTAGTAAATCTTGGTTGTTAAGTGAATCCGGCTTCCCCATTGACTTTGCTTGTCAGAAAATTGCAAAAGGTGATCATATGACTTCAACCATCATAGTTATGAAGCAGTTACAAAGCACCTGAATTTTGATCATGTGACCATGGGCATGCTGCAACAGTCATAAGTGTGAAAAATGGTCATAAGTCACTTTTTTCAGTGGCGTTGTAACTTTGAACAATTACTAAATGAACTGCTGTAGGTTGAGGACTATCTGTATTTCCAATGAATGTCAATAATGGGGAAAAGAGATGAATTTTGATACAAATTGTGGAATATTTTGAATGAATATAATCCTGGGGAATAATAATTCTGCTAGGTGATATATATGTTGGGTGAGAATGAGATGAGAGTACATAGAAAAAAAATGCTCTCAGATAGACTTAGGAATAAATGAGAATGATGCCTGGCGAGCATCTGCTTAGTAAAAGATTTGTGGGTTTTTAATATGTACTTAATACGTAAGTCTACTCATTTGTACCACATGGCAGAGAACATAAGAAAGGATAACTGATGCAATTACTGATGATGAAAGACTGAGAGAATTTGTGAAGAATTATAAGGCTGAAGAATGTGGGAAAGCCAATATTTAGGAGTGTCAAGGCTTATTCTTGGGAGGGAAATGGATTAAAGAAATTGGATTGAAACTGGACTATAGGAGAGAAATCTGTTATTGTTATGGTCCTCCAAGTCAAACTTAGTTTCTAAGGGGTACTTATACAAATCCATGCAGCTTTCTTGCCAATATTTTTGGAAATGGTTTAAACTAGAGGTACCTCTGTTAGGGATGTTTTCCTACTTCTCAACCTAAAATGGTGCTTATCAATCTAAGCAACTCAAAGAATTCCCAGTCCAGGTTCCGGGACTGATGCAAATTACAGTATTTACATTTTTTCATGATAACGTCATACTTAGAGTTAACTTAAAAACTTTTATCAATGCTTATGCTTTGACCTGGAAAACATGTTTTATCTTACAATAAGGTTTCAGTAAAAAAATTTTTTAGAGTAATTCAGAGAGAATATTTGTCAAAAAGAAATAGGTGTGGCTACATCGAAACCTATATTGGATTTTGTTTCATTTCCTTTTAATTTAATTTAATTAAAAAGCTCTGAAATGATTGCTCTCCAGTGATGCATTTAATAATTCTCCCTATCTACCACATGAAAATTAGTTTGGTAATAACTGGAGATCTGTCTATATAGTCACTAGGAATCACCAACTTGATGGCACACAATCAATAACTTTTGGGCTTTCTCAGCCTATATACCACCTTTTTGGGGATCAGCTTTCATGTTCTTTGATATTTGTTCTTACAAATTTATGTCTCTGGATACCTAAACATTATCCAGAATATAAAGAAAGTATCTTACTTTTGTCTGGATTTGTTTGACTTCCTAATAATAGGCACTATATTTCCTAAGTTTGTCATTTGTTTCTAAATATGCAAGTTAACTTGAGTTGGAAATTTCAACTATCTGTCACCAATGCATAACCGAAGCATTTCATATTTCTCCAATCGTTCTTTAAATTCTGTAACTGATCAGAATTTTTTTTCACCAGCATTTAAACTTACTAAAACATCATTACGGGACTGAAGGTTAAAACTGAAGTGATCTGAGAGCTAAAACGTTTAGGGGACTGAAGGCTAAAACACATGAAGAATGCTTGCAGGAACTGGTATGTCTAGTTTATTGAAAAGAAGGACTAGGGGGTGACATGGTAGCACTGTTCCAATATCTCAGGGATTGCCACAAAGAAGAGAAGCTTAACCTGTTCTTCAAAGCACCCAAAGGCAGAACAAGAAGCAATGGATGAAAACTAATCAAGGAGAGAACTAACCTAGAACTAAGGAGAAATTTTCTGACAGAATAGTTAAATCAGTGGAATGACTTGACTACAGAAATTGTGTGTACTCCAACACTGGAGGTTTTTAAGAAGAGATTGGACAAACATTTGTCTGGAATGATGTAGGATTTCTTGCTTGAGCAGGGAGTTGGACTAGCCCAGGGGTCTGCAACCTTGGCAACTTTAAGACCTGTGGACTTCAACTCCCAGGATTCCTCAGCCAGCAAAGTCTTAAAGTTGCCAAGGTTGCAGAACCTTGGGCTAGAAGACCTCCAAGGTCCTTCCAACTCTGTTATTCTGTTATACCATTTCCATGCCACTTCCTTCCATTTCTGTTCATCAGTTGTTAATTTCACCAGTCCCCATGTTTTCAAGTCTCTCTGACCTGGCATAACTAGTGAGGCTTACAAATACCTCTGTATTTTATTTTGGGGTTAAAAAAGTTGATTTTTTTTTTCACACCATGGCATTTGGTGTAAGCTTCAGATTCCCAAGTCCCAACTGCTCCTCACTGTGATTACCCGATAGGCTAGCATAGGGGCTGTGGGACCAGAATTCTGGGAATCATTCTTTACCTTTGCCTGCTTCTTCCACATTGTTGTTGTTATTCATTATATTTCTGATGTCAACTTCGAATTGAACCTGGAAGGAGCAATCTTTCTGTTCCTCAGTTGCCACACAGAGGGGAAAGGGTGGGGGTGGGGTGGGGAAAGAAGATTGAAATGCCTTACTAGACATAACAGACAGCTTTCTTATGAGAGCCAAGATCATCTCTACTGGCAACAGGTAAGGTTGGGGATGGAGTGCCTGGAGAGCCCGCTAATTAACACAATTGGCCAACATGACCTGTGACACTTGGGGGTTGGGGTTATTTCCTATTTTAATTATACTGAAACTGCAGGAAAGATTTAGAGTTGATTTTCCTTTGAAGCTGTGTCAATATGATATACTCAATAAAGAAAACCTTTGGGAAGGACCTTAGTCCTGATTTGCTTGGGTTCATTAGTCCGAACCTTGACATCCGATCTTTTGGAAGATTGAATAAATATTTGGGGGTGTGTGTATGAATTAAAAGGTTTTTTTTCTTTTGCGAACTGGTCAAAAGTAACAATTTGGGGTGTGTGGTTGTTTTATCAATGTTATTTTCATCCTCCCTCCTTTCCTTTCGCAGAGCTAATGGAACAGGTGTCAAAAATGGCACTTTGTCAGGATTCACACCTAAAACTTCTAAAATAGAACAGAGAGATAAAGAGGGATGCAAATTAAAAAAGGCAAATCTTTCTTCCATTTTTTTTATTTCTTACAGCTGAGTATTTTCTACTTTATCCTGTTTTTTGCAAGACAGTGCCCTCAAAGACTAAAATGGGAGGCAGTTCTGATCCTAGCAGACTATGAATGTGAGTGTAGCTTGAGTGTTTGTACAAGATTGTGGGTGGGAACATATGGATGTAGTGTTAAACCTCAGCATGTCACCATTGTGGCTAAAGCCTCCATCTCTCCCATTTCCACCCTACCCTCATATATCTTGAGTCTGTCATTTGCACCTCTATAACTGTCTGGTTCAGTTCTGCAACCCAACAAGAAAGACACAGACTTCAGAGGATAATTAGAACTGCAGAAAAAATAATTGCTTCCAACCTGCCTTCCATTGAGGACCTGTATACTGCACGAATCAAGAAGAGGGCCGTGAAAATATTTACAGATCCCTCACATCCAGGACATAAACTGTTTCAACTCCTACCCTCAAAAGGATGCTATAGAGCACCGCACACCAGAACAACTAGACACAAAAACAGTTTTTTCCTGAAAGCCATCACTCTGCTAAACAAATAATTCCCTCAACACTGTCAAACTATTTACTAAATCTGCACTACTATTAATCTTCTCATAGTTCCCATCACCAATCTCTTTCCACTTATGACTGTATGACTGTAACTTGGTTGCTGGCAATCCTTATGATTTATATTGATATATTGACTATCAATTGTGTTGTAAATGTTGTACCTTGATGAAGGTATCTTTTCTTTCATGTACACTGAGAGCATATGCAGCAAGAAAAATTCCTTGTGTGTCCAATCACACTTGGCCAATAAAAAATTCTATTCTATTCTATTCTATTCTATTCTATTCTATTCTATTCTATTCTATTCTATTCTATTCTATTCTATCGAATATGCAACAAAAAGACTGAGAATAAACGCAGGATGCATAACACATGCATGCAATCATGATTAGCTCCCCTCCTTTCCAGAAGCGCTTTGAATAGAATAGAATAGAGCTGGAAAGGACCTTGGAGGTCTTCTAGTCCAACCCCCTGCTCAGGGAGGAGACCTTATACCATTTCAGACAACTGGCTGTCCAGTCTCTTCTTAAAAACCTCCAGTGATGAAGCTCCCACAACTTCTGAAGGCGAGCCTGGTTTATTAGTGAATTGTTCTCACTGTTAGGAGGTTTCTCCTTAGTTCCAGGTTGCTTCTCTCCTTGATTAGTTTCCATCCATTGTTTCTTGTCCTCCCTACAGATGCTTTGGTAAATAGGTTGACCCCCTTCTTCTTTATAGCAGCCCCTCAAATATTGGAATATTGCTATCGTATCACCCCTAGTTCTTCTTTTCTCTAGACTAGCCAAACCCAAATCCTGCCATCGTTCTTCATATGTTTTGGTCTCCAAGCCTTTAATCATCTTAGTTACTCTTCTCTGAACTTTTTCCAAAGTCTCTCAACTTTTTCCAATGTCTCAGCATCCTTTTTGTAGTATGGTGACTAAAATTGGTTGCAGTATTCCAGATGTGGTCTTACTAAGATTTTATGAAGTGATACTAATACTTCACATGATTTTGATTTTTGATTTGATTTATACAATCCAGGATTGTATTAGCATTTTTGGCTGCCGCTGCACACTGGTGGCTCATATTCAAGTGATCATCCATTAGGACTCCAAGGTCCCTCTCCCTCTTAGCTATTGTTTTTGAGCCAGGTCTCACCTAATATTTTATTTTACAATAAATATTTTTCAAGAAGAGTTCTCCACTCCTCTGAATACAACAAAATACCTTATGCCACCAGACTTGAAATCCTGGGTTTAGAAAACTTAGAACTCCGCCGCCTTCTTCTGCACCTTCTTCTGCACTTCTGCACCTAAGATGGCGCCGACGAAGGCTGCCTCGGTGAAATGCTCTCTAATTGTTTCTTTATTTCTAATTGTTCTCTGTGACTCACTACGGATTTCCTACTCACGAGACCATCTGCTAAAAATTAAGGAACATTTCTTTAAGGAGCAGCTTTCTTTAATCTCACCCCCGCCTGTCTTTACAAACACGGAGGAGATTCTAACACAGGAGGAGGCAATTCCCACGGAGCCATGGATTACTAAAAAAACCAAACGACGGAAACGAAGGAAACGAGGTAAACGATCTGGGATCTTAATCAAGCTAAGAACTCGCACTAAAACTCCTCTGCCTTCAATTTTCCTAACAAATATACGCTCACTTGCAAATAAGATGGATGAAATACTCCTCTTAAACAAATACTATTCTGATTTTCGCAATTCAGCAGTCCTATGCTTCTCTGAAACCTGGTTAAATGAATCCATTGAAAATAGCAGCCTGAACATTCCAGGATTTCAAATTGAACGATCAGACAGGGTTCCAGAAACATCTGGTAAAAGAAAGGAGGAGGCTTATGCCTATATATTAATTCAACCTGGTGTCAAGATTTTAACATAATTTACAAATTCTGTGACAACAATTTAGAGACTCTAATTATCAATTGCAAACCTTACTATTCGCCTCGTGAATTTTCCTCATTTCTTCTAATTGCTGTTTATGTCCCACCACAAGCCTGTGTAAACGAGGCATTACGAACTCTAGCTGACCAAATCATGGAGGCTGAAGCCAAACACCCTGATTCACTGGCCATTGTTTTGGGA
The DNA here is from genome assembly GCF_028640845.1 of Ahaetulla prasina. Classification (NCBI taxonomy): domain Eukaryota; kingdom Metazoa; phylum Chordata; class Lepidosauria; order Squamata; family Colubridae; genus Ahaetulla; species Ahaetulla prasina. Next base: position 26,188,123 of record NC_080542.1, read on the forward strand.
GATCTAAACAAGGCAAACTTAAGGAAAGAACTACCAAAATACTTTCAGCATGTCAATTGTCCCACCAGAGGCAAGAATACTCTAGACCACTGCTACACAACACTAAAAGATGCCTATCGGTCTTTACCACGTGCAGCTGTAGGACACTCTGATCATTGCATGATTCACCTTGTACCTGCTTACAGGCAAAGACTTAAAGCCATAAAACCAATAATTAAATCAGTGAAAACCTGGACGGAGGAATCAGAATTAAAGCTACAGGCATGTTTTGACTGCACTGATTGGAATATTTTAAAGATACCTCTGCAGACCTGGATGAACTCACAGATACTGTAACATCATATGTCAGCTTCTGTGAAGACCTATGTGTACCTACAAGGAACTTGCGAATACACAGTAATAACAAACCTTGGTTTACACCTAAACTTAAGCAGCTACGACATTCCAAAGAGGAAGCCTACAGAAAAGGTGATAAAATGCTGTACAATCAGGCCAGAAATGCACTAACAAGGAGATAAGAGCAGCAAAAGAAGCTACTCTGAAAAGCTAAAGAATCAATTTTCAGCAAATGAACCAGCAAACATGTGGAAAACTCTTAAAATATCACCGCTATGGCAAACCTCCTTCCCAGGCTGAAGGTAATCAACAACTGGCAGATGACCTGAATGAGTTTTACTGCAGGTTTGAAAGGAAACTACAGCCACCTATCTCCACAACCCCCATCTCAGACACACCAACAACAGCCAAGCCTCCTACAACTGACCCCATTTCATTGGGTTCACAACCCCTAGTGATCACAGAAAAGGAAGTGCAGGACCTATTTCACAGACAAAAGCCAGGAAAAGCTCCAGGCCCAGACAAGATAACTCCTTCTTGCTTAAAAGTCTGTGCTGACCAATTGGCCCCATCTTCACCCATATTTTCAATAAATCACTAGAGATGTGCTATGTTCCTTCTTGCTTCAAACGCTCTACCATCATCCCAGTGCCAAAGAAGCCCACCATCAAGGAACTGAATGACTACAGACCAGTTGCTCTAACATCTGTAGTCATGAAAACCTTTGAAAGGCTAGTGCTTTCCTACCTGAAAACCATCACGAATCCGCTTTTAGACCCCTTGCAATTTGCATACCGAGCAAATAGATCAACAGATGATGCTGTTAATATGGCTCTGCACTACATCCTACAACATCTTGAGTCTCCAAAGACCTATGCAAGGGTCCTTTTGTAGACTTTAGTTCAGCATTCAATACCATCATTCCAGACATTCTTCTAACTAAGCTAAACCAGCTACAGGTACCGGAACAGACTTGTAAGTGGATCACAAGCTTCCTAACAAACAGGAAGCAGCAGGTGAAGCTAAGCAAGATCACATCAAATACCTGTACAATTAGCACAGGGCCCCCCCAAGGCTGTGTGCTCTCCCCACTTCTCTTCTCTCTGTATACCAATGACTGCATCTCCAATGATCCATCTGTTAAGCTACTGAAGTTCGCAGATGACACAACAGTGATTGGTCTCATTCGAGACAATGACGAATCCGCATATAGACGAGAGGTCGAACGACTAGCCTTGTGGTGCAACCAAAACAATCTGGAACTGAACACACTCAAAACCGTAGAAATGGTGGTAGATTTTAGGAAAAACCCTTCCATACTTCCACCTCTCACAATACTTGACAACACAGTATCAACAGTAGAAACCTTCAAATTTCTGGGTTCTATCATATCGCAAGATCTCAAATGGACAGCTAACATCAAAACATCATTAAAAAAGGACAACAAAGAATGTTCTTTCTGCGCCAACTCAGTAAGCTCAAACTGCCCAAGGAGCTGCTGATCCAATTCTACAGAGGAATTATTGAGTCTGTCATTTGCACCTCTATAACTGTCTGGTTCGGTTCTGCAACCCAACAAGAAAAACACAGACTTCAGAGGATAATTAGAACTGCAGAAAAATAATTGCTACCAACTTGCCTTCCATTGAGGACCTGTATACTGCACGAATCAAGAAGAGGGCCGTGAAAATATTTGCAGATCCCTCGCATCCTGGACATAAACTGTTTCAACTCCTACCCTCAAACGACGCTATAGAGCACTGCACACCAGAACAACTAGACACAAGAACAGTTTTTCCCAAGGCCATCACTCTGCTAAACAAATAATTCCTCAACACTGTCAGACTATTTACTGAATCTGCAGTAATTAATTTAATTTAATTAATTTAATTAATCGTTTCATAGTTCCCATCACCAATCTCTTTCCACTTATGACTGTATGACTATAACTTGTTGCTGGCAATCCTTATGATTTATATTGATATATTATCATCAATTGTGTTGTAAATGTTGTACCTTGATGAACGTATCTTTTCTTTTATGTACACTGAGAGCATATGCACCAAGACAAATTCCTTGTGTGTCCAATCACACTTGGCCAATAAAATTCTATTCTATTCTATTCTATTCTTCAACATGATCTGAGTTTAACTCATAGAATCATACATTACAATGTCCTTCCTGTTGAAGACTACTTCAGCTTCAATTGCAACAATACACGAGCACACAATAGATTTAAACTTAATGTTAACTGCTCCAATCTTGATTGCAGAAAATATGACTTCAGTAATAGAGTTATCAATGCCTGGAATTCACTACCAGACTCTGTGGTCTCTTCCCAAAATCCCCAAAGCTTTAACAAAAAACTATCTACTATTGACCTCACCCCATTCCTAAGAGGTCTGTAAGGGGCGTGCATAAGAGCACAAGCGTGCCTACTGTTGCTGCCCTATTGTTTCCCTCTATTATATCCAATTAATATAGTTATTTCATACATGCTTATATATATGCTTATATACTGTATAGTTATTTCATGCTTATGCTTATATATACTGTTGTGACAAATAAAATAAATAAAATAAATAATCTATACTTATACCTTTGGTTTTTCCTGCCTAAATGTAAAACTTCGCTTTTCTCCACATTTTACCTTGATGAACGTATCTTTTCTTTTATGTACACTGAGAGCATATGCACCAAGACAAATTCCTTGTGTGTCCAATCACACTTGGCCAATAAAATTCTATTCTATTCTATTCTATTCTATTCTATTTTGCTAAGAAGCTGTCACTGGCAGACATTCTACATGTGCTTACGTTCATGTGCACAACTTGAGACTGTGGATAAACTTTATCATCTGCATTTTGTTAAGTGTGACACAAAAAGTGAAGATGACAAGTGAGTATGGAGAATCAAAAAGTTTAGGTGCACCCAAAAAACACCAAACAGCTTTGATGAGGAAGCCTTTCAAAAATAGAGGAATGCATTCATTCCAGAATCCTGGAAGTGATTCACAAGACTTTGTTCTTCTCTGCTATTAAGGTTGCTCTTTCATGTTATTTCTTTTTTGGATTCTTAAGAGTGAAAAAACTGAGCGATCTTTTTCTTTGGCCCCTCATAGTTTACTGTTGTGGTCCGCCGATGGCCTGCGGAGCTGGAGCAGAGTCGGACAGTGAGGAGGTTGGGGAGGAACATGGACCAGTCCTGGAGTCTGGGGAAGGCTCAGATGAGGGCTCTGTGTCGGAGGCAGAGAGGGGGCCAGGGCCATCTGGGAGTTATGTGCTGCCTCTGGAGCCTCCAGAGTTGGACATCAGCGAGGCAGAGGAGCAGGGGGAGCCTGTTCCCAGTGCATGCATGCACAGAGCTGCCAGAAGGCAAGAACAGTTAAGACAAAAGGGACAACTCTGGAGTAGTGCTTGGAGATGATTGGCCCCTTCTATAAGACATAAAGGAGGAGCAAAGACACATGAGTCTTGCAGGAAGCAACTTTGTTTGTTCTGGTCATTTTAAATTCTGAAGCTCAGTTTTGACTCTGTGCTCCATGTGGCCTTGCAAAACTAATTGCCAATTAGGTCTTTGGCAGTGTGTCAAGGGAGATAAAGGTGGGTGCTTATTAGCCTTATCCTGAAGGACTGTGGCAGACTTCTGTCCAACTCTTTATAAAATATTTGTGACTCATTATGGGCTGTGAATGAATATAATTCACAGCCATTGAAATAAAAAGAGGGTTTTTGGGACTAATTGTGTGCTTTTTACTGTCTCAAGAACAATTACAAGGGTTCAGAGGATACTGGATTTTCTTAGAGTTCTTTCAGATCGAAACATAGCATTGACACCAGAAATTCATGTTTAATTATATTTCAACTTTCTGGAATTTTTGTTTGCAATGTAAAATAGTGAAAAATACACATTCTGTCATGTAGTGTAAAATATACCATGTTAATGTTTATGGAGATTCTCAGTCATCCAGGTCATGGTTGTCCCAAAGATGCATGTTTAAAAGGAAACTGGACTTCCTTTGTTTTTCCTTGAAGATGTTTCGCTTCTCATCCAAGAAGCTTCTTCAGTTCTGATGACAGAACTGAAGAGCTTCTCAGATGAGAAGTGAAAGGTGTTCAAGAAAAAACAAAGTCCAGTTGCCTTTTGAACAAGCACCTTTGGGATATGATTCTAATTATCTTAAGGTTTTTGTTAATTGTCTTCCATTGGACCTGTATAATTTAAAGCTTCCTGTGTCTGCTCCTTAATTTCCTGCCACGGACATATTTGATCTGTTAATTATCAAATAATGTGGAGAAAAGATTCTAAGCAGCAGCAAGATTAAATCCCCTCCCTCCCATACTGAAGCTCTTATAATTGTTTTAGGTGAAAAGGTAAAGACTCCCTCAAGTCACGCTCAATTCCTGGTGACTAATGAATGAAACCTTGCATTCATTATTTTGAAAACCTGGAAGTTCCTTGCTATCATCTTCTACTGAGAAGTTTTTTTTACTTCCCAATTGTAGGATTTCCTAGTGATTTCCCATTCAAATTTTAATGTCTTTAGTTTTTTGATGATACAAGTTGCCAGGTAGGACCACAGTTGAGCCCAAAATTTCTATTTCTAAGTCAAACATTTGTTAAGTGGGTTTTGGCCCATTTTACAACCTTTCTTGCCACAGTTGTTAAATGAATCACTGCAGTCGTTAAATTAGTTACACGGTTGTTAATGGAATCTGGTTTGCCCACTGATTTTGCTTCTCAGAAAATCGCAAAAGGTGATCACATGACCCTGGCACACTGCAACTGTCATAAATATGGGTCAGTTTTGCCAAGTGTGTGAATTTTGATCATGTGATCATGAGGATGCTGCAACAGATATGAAACTGTTGCCAAGTGTGAAAAAAATTGTCATCAGTCATCTTTTTCAGTGCTATTGTAACTTTGAATGGACACTAAATAAACTGTTGTAAGTTGAGGACTAGCTGTAGACACAGAGATAGCCAAGGATGACAATACCTCACCAAGTTATCTTTCTGGCCTGTAGTTATTGACAAATAACTCTCTGGGATGTCTTCTGCCACCTATGACCTGAACCTTTGTTTCTCATGGCTTCTTTGTGTTGTTGTAAGGGAGGATTGTCACTGAGTCTGGGAGACCATATATGCCTTGTGGAAGTCAGTGTTGCTGCCAGGAGTAGGCCTAAATTGGGCAAGTATTTGTGCTTGGTCATTCTCACTTTTTGTCCTTGTCTACTCACTCTATAGGTTTTATTTTTGCTGTTTCATATCCTGGATATCTTCCAAGGAGCCACCCAGGACTGGGCAGTAGAGAGTGCGTGATTTTATCAAGGACTCAAGATTACTTCTGTTTGCCAGCATCAAACCAGGGCCTCCATTGACTTGTCCATCAGATTGTTGAAGAAAGCCTGAGGAATTCTGGGAGTTGAAGTCCATACATCTTAAAGTTGCTGAGGATGGGAAACACTGCTCTGGAGAGACCTACTACATGTAGTCCTCCACTTATGGCCACAGTTGAGCCCGGAATTTATGTTGCTAAGTGAGAAATTTGTTAAGTTTAAACTTTTCTTGCTACAGTTTTCTAAGTGAATCACTGCAGTTGTTAAGTGTGTAACACAGTTGTTAAGTGAATCTGGCTTCCCCATTGACTGATTGTCAGAAAATTGGAAAATATGGTCACATGATCCCTGGGACACTGCAACTGTCATAAATATGAACCAGTTGCCAAGCACCCGAATGTAAACCACATGACCATGGGGATGCTACAATGGTTATAAGCGTGAAAAATGTTCGTAAATCACTTTTTTCAGTGCTGTTGTAACTTTGGCACTGAGTTCAGGGTTGACTCAGCCTTCCATCCTTCCAAGGTCGGCAAAATGAGGTCCCAGATTGTTGGAGGCCATATGCTGACTCTGTAAAACCGCTTAGAGAGGGCTGTAAAGCACTATGAAGCGGTATATAAGTCTAAGTGCTATTGCTATTGCTAACTGTTGTAAGTCAAGGACTACCTGTACTTTGTTTTGGCAAGTCAGTAGGTAGCATTGGAGCCAAAAGGCTGTGTGTTCATGACACACTGAACCACCCACTAGCCAAAGTATATATTAGCATACCATGTTGTGTGGAATTTGTATGATTATGCTATGATTTTTTACTTTATTCAAGCCTTGAAAATTGGGTTAATTGAAAGAAACCATGGTTTAGTTAGCCACTACTAACTGGTTGTGCAAAAGCAGCACATGAATTCTAGCCGGAATGTGCTGTCTCAGAGCCTGAGGCTCATCTGCCTTGTCCTGCAGGCTTCCCTATCATGCTGAGTAACAGAGGTAGCCAGGAACCGCAGGATGCCTTTTAAACTTGCTCCAGGCCTGGTTGAATAATTCATCTCATTCTGGCACTAAATGCTTCCTTCTTCATCAATATTTCATGGAATTAAACATTGAGCATTTCCCCACTTTTTCTTCTTCTTTTTTTAAAAAAAATCATGATGTGCTTAATTCTCCTAAATTCTTTAGGCATGGGGACAAGTTTCTTGGAAGCTTTCAGTAAGTGAAATATGAAGAAATACAACTCCTCAAACCCTTTTTATAGATTACCAAGGGCACCTCTTTAGCTATTATTGGAGATCTTTTATATATTATTTGGAGATTTGCTCTGATCTGTCCTAGAAGAGGAGGAGGAGGAGGAGGAGGAGGAGCTTACAATCTTGGACATGGTTTGCAATTTACACTGTTTTGGTTTTTTCACAATAAATTGGATTTGCACTTCACACTAAATCATTGTTGAAAGATTACAGTGATAGAGGTCACATAACATGCTGAAACCTACCGTAGCACTCTTGTTACAGTTGTGGGAATCCAGCGATTGACTAACTGACTGACCCAAGGATGTCCAACCTCGGCAACTTTAAGATTCGTGGATTTCAAATCCCAAAATTCCTTAGCTAGCCGTGCTTTAAGTCCACAAGTTTTTAAGTTGCCGAAGTTAGATCCATTGGACTGACCAAATCAGTTGGGTTGAATTGGCATTGCCCTGATGCTTGCTCGTCAGTGAAGCTAAGCTTGGTGACTGCAGCCTCCTCAGACCTTAAAGATGTTCCTAAGACATTTTTTGATTCCCTTCCTTTGGGAAGCCAGGATTTGGGGTTTCGGAGGCAGATCTTCTTGGTGGCTGACTTATCTTGGTCAAATAGCTTTCCTCTCAAGCCCAGGATGCGCTCTCTCCTTTTGAAAAGAGGTTAAAAACTGCAGACTCTTTAGACCTGAGAGCAGTGGTGGGATTCAGCCAGTTCGCACCACTTCGGAAGAACCGGTTGTTAACTTTCTGAGCAGTTTGGCGAACTAGTTGTTGGAAGAAATCATTAGGGCAGAGAACCAGTTGTTAAATCACTTGAATTCCACCACTGCCTGAGAGGTAAGGGTTCTATGACTTTTATGTTAATATGGTTGTTGCATTTTTATATATTAAGATTTTAGTTTTATATTTGACGTGTTTATGATTTTATAGTGTTATTTCTATGACAGTGAGCTGCAGAGTCTACAACTGGAGAGCAATATATATTGTATTTGTGAAATAAATGCTGTCATTCCCAAAGTACAGATATTTGGCTTCTATCTGGTTTCTTTCTAGTGAGTTTTGACCTTTTTTTAATTTCCAAATGCTTTTAATTGAAACGTGACTTGGATGTTTAATGGTATTCCCCCACTTAAGTTGAACTGAATTGAATCAGTCTGAAACAATTCATTGCACGATGAAGCCTCTCCAGTAATCAATAGCCTGTTATGCATGTGTGTATGTATGTATTAGAGAGAGAGAGAGAGAGTGCAATATAACTATTTTTAAAGGCATATTAAGTAGAAATAACTTGAGAAAAAATATTTTTAGAGGCAATATGAATTCTTGAAAAATATGATAAGATTAAAAGCTTCCTTGGCTTTAAAGAGGATTAAGCGAAATTTGGGAGTATAGGCCTACAAATGGCTAAACTGGTGCAAAGGAATTTCCTTATTCATAGCTTACTTGGGCAATTCCCAGAATATCTGATTGTCCTTTGGGAAAATCAGTTGGATTCTGAAATTTTTTCTTTATAAAATGCAACCAACAAAAATGAATGAATGAATAATGGAATTTTAGTGGGGATTTTATGAAGTTTTTAGGATTGTTTTTAATTTGTTGGGCCAAATTTCAAAATTAGTTTATAATTATGTTTTTAATTTTGTGTATGTTCATATTGTTTTAAATTGGCTGTAAACCGCCCTGAGTCCTTCGGGAGAAGGGCGATATAGAAATTGAAATAAACAAACAAATAAATAAAAATGAATAATTACTACCGTGTTTCCCAATGGTAGGTTTCAAATTTTTTTACTACTGGTTCTCTGGGTGTAGCTTGGTGGGTGTGGTTTGGTGGGCGTGGCATGGGAAGGATACTGTAAAATCTCCATTTCCTCCCGATCATTTGGGACTCAGGAAGCAGAGAATAGATGAAGGCAGGGCCAGTCAGAATTTTTACTACCGGTTCTCCGAACTACTTAAAATTTCCACTACCGGTTCTCCAGAACTGGTCAGAATCTGCTGAAACCCACCTCTGGTGTTCCCCAAAAATAAGACTGGGTCTTATATTAATTTTTGCTCCAAAAGACGCATTAGGGTTTATTTTTCGGTTAGGTCTTATTTTGGGGGAGGTACGGTACTAAATGCATCCATCTGGCTGACAATCTTAACTGGGGCTTATTTTGGGGGTAGGGTTTATATTAGGAGCAGCCTGAAAAATCATGCTAGGGCTTATTTTCCGGTTGGGTCTTATTTTGGGGAAACATGGTATTATCGAATAATTTACTATTTAGGTAAAAGAAAGTAGCAAATGATTATTTATTTACTACAGTATTATTATCTCTTTAGAGAAGTTATAAGAGCCATGGTTGCGCAGTGCTTAGAGTGCAGTACAATAGCTACTTCTGCTAACTGCTGGCTGCCTGTAATTTGACAGTTCAAATCTCACCAGGCTCAAGGTTGACTCCGCCTTCCATCCTTCCAAGGTGGGTAAAATGAGAACCCAGATTGTTGGTGGTTATATGCTAGCTCTATAAACCGCTTAGAGAGGACTGTGAAGCAGTATATAAGTCTAAGTGCTATTGCTACTGCTATACTTCTATATTTTTCCTCCTCTGATACCAAAAAATATTATGTTCTTTGAACACAGTCTATCAGCCCCACTAGGTAGATCAAGTGAGGAAATCAACTTTGCAGAAAAAGTGCAACTACTTTTATTAAAATTATTATAAACACAATCTTGCAAGTATAATTATCTTCCACCTCCCCTGGCTCCATTATTATACCCCAATGACTTAAGGGGGCATCTGCCTGAGCCATTTCCAAATGTTACCTTGCTTCTCCTGGCTAAAAAAAAAAGATATATAGTTCCACACTCTTTGCGTAAGCCATGATCTCTTCATATTTCTGTCAAGGTCATCTTCCTTACTCTCTACACCAGCAGGTTTTGATTGTAAAAATCTGGATAACCATTAGATAGTAAACAAAAGTGTTTTCTGTCTCTTTTTGCTGTCTCGGGTTACCCACTGCATATCTTGGCATCTGTGAACTTTTGGCATGTTTGACTGTGCCAGAGAATGTCTCTGAGATGTTAACATTAAATAAAAAATAGTTTGATACAGCTAATTAGACCCTCGAAAAGAAAGAGGTGAGACTTTTTAAGGGCAAAAGGCAAGGTATGTGTTAGTTGTTGGTTATGGCAGAAGCCACAAAGATCGCTTGCAAGGATAGAAATGTAGCAAATATCATTACATAAATTCTTTGTTGGTTTCTCATTTAACAATTTTTAATGCTGTTTGCTATTTCTTACTCGTTTTCTGTACTATGCGAGGTATTGCTTATTCCAAAAAGTGAAATAGTTAGTTGGATGGATTTTATACATATCTGGACAGCTAACAACAATTTAAAGGTAATCACAAAATATTTTATTGACAGCCATCATAAAAACTAACCAATAACAATTAACATATCATGGATTCTATTTGACCACCCAGCTCTTATGACCTGGGCAAACAGCCATGTTTTCAAGGCCTTCCAAAAGGCTGGCAGGATCAGGGCCAATCTAAATTCTGGGCGAATCATGTCCCAACTGGCAGAAGCTATGACAGTAAAGGCTGACTTCCTGGGTCCCAGAAAATGACAATGCTGAATTAATGGGAACACAAAATGACTTTCCTGCTAGATTTAATGGAACAGGAAGAAGTGACTGAGAGAGGCAATCCCACAAATAACACAGCACCATACCACAAAGAGTGTTATGGGTGACCACTAGCATCTTTAATTGCACCTGGAAACATAAAGATAGTCCTTGACTTATGACCAAAATTATGAGCCAAATTTCCATTCCTAAACAAGGCGGTTTTTAAGTGAGATGTGCCTCATTTTATGATATTTCTGCATGGTGGTTAAACAAATATAGTTTCCCCCATTACCTTTGCTTATTGGAAGATGGCTGGGAAGGTTGCAAGTGGCAATCCCATAATCTTGGGATGCAGCAACCATCATAAATACACGCCATTTGTCAAGTACCGGAATGTTGATCATGTCGCTGTGGGGATGTTGTGACAGTTGTAACTGCAAGGACCAGTCATAAAATCACTTTTTGCAGTGCTGTAACTTTGGGCAATTTCTAAAGAAATGGTTATAAGTTGAGGACTACCTCTACTGGTACACCCAGTGCAAAGTTGTAATGTGAAAATCCCAAGGAACACTTTCAACTGTATGTGTCACTGTTCTTTTTTTAATTGGCTGCTGCTTCTGGATGCTCTTCAAGGGCAGCTCCATGTAGGCTCCATTAGCAATAGTTCATATGGGAGATGACTAAGGCATGAGTGGCTATAAGCAGAGTCTCTTGGTCAGGAAAAAAAATCACACTTGGCAAATAACACAAAATCTGCAATAGTGGTGAATATCTGTAGCTCTGGTGTAGGATGAGGGTGAAGGTTCGTTCTCCAAACTTGTGGGTTGGTTTCTGAATGTTTCATTACCAGGCTAGGTAACATCTTCAGCGGAGTTCAGGGGATGTCAGTTTATAAGGGCTTTGTGTGGTCAGTATGTCTTGTGATGGGTCAGATGTGGGTTTTTTTTTGTTTTTTTTTGATGTGGGTTTTTTAAGTGAGGGACTTGTGTGGGTCAAGTATGAGTCATCAATGGGAGTCTTGTGATGGGGAGGTTGAGTTCATCAAAGCCTGGCACTCCACAAGCAATTCCGTCAACAGACACACCGACCTACAACCAGTCTACAAACCCCTCAGAAAAATTGAACCCACACAAGCCTCCCCAATCAGCACTTCACCTCCCAATGACCCTCACCTGATGTAACCTCTCCATCACAACCCCCTTACTAAACATACCCATACCTGACCCATCACAAGACCTACTGACCACTTGAAGACCTTTTAAACAGAAGAACACTGACACTGACATCCCCTAAACTCCACTGCAGATATTACCTAGCCTGATAGCAAAATGTTTGGAAACCAATTCACAAGCTTAGAGAATGAACCTTCACCCTCAACACAAAATTGGGTAAAAATCTTCCTGGCTGTCCTTCTTGAAGGAGAGATCCCATGTTGTGCACTAGTCTTGTTTTAGATACTGTAGCCCCAACCAGAATAAGAAGTGGACAGTCCTCAGAATCATGGCCCCTAAAACTCAAAGCCACTAGGTTTTGGTGTAGTTGGGTTGAAGCCTGTTCTTCCCTAGCCAAATCCCCACAATTTCCAGACACAGAGCTTCCATAACATCACTTGGTCAGCCCAAAGTGGAGTTGTGAAAATGAAAATGCATCTCATTTATTTTGGCCATGCCATGCATGGGAATTCTCTGAAGAAAACAGTTATGTTTGGAAGAGTTAGCAGTAAAAGGAAACCAGGCCATCAACAAACATGGCGGCTGGACACTATCAAAGCTGATACCAGACAGTGCTGAAAAACTCAAAGAAGTAGTGTAAGATTGGAAGATGTGGAGAGACCTGGGCCATAGAATCATCAAGAGTTAGGCTCAACTTTTTGGATAACATCATCATTGGCTTGATATAGATGTTCAACAGGGGTGGAGAATTTATCAAGCCTTGTGAAGCACCCCAGAAAGCAGTGACTGTGGTCTAGGCTTCCCATCCCTTAAATCAACACCCAACTGGAGTCAGAACAGAGGAAGGAAAAAATCAGGGCAACACAATGCCACCCACTCCCAAGTCCTCAAGCCAGACCAGAAGATACTATGATGAAGGTATCAAAAGCCACTGAGAGACCAAAAACAGCCAGCAGAATGCACCACCCACATCTCACTGAAATTAAGTAGTTTCCTTCTTGATGCTTCAACAATCCTTCTACTTGTAGTTTTTACAGTAAACTTAGCATGTAATCTGAACCCAGTCATAGAACAAGCTAGTTGAAATCAGTTGTACCAAATTAAGGAAGGCACTCTTAAGCTCCATTCAATGATATCTTGAGGTTGGGTTGAATCCAGCTTAATTATAGCTGAAGGATATGTGCAGAAAGTCATTAACTCTCACAGATTTTAATGAATTGGAGAACTAAGTGAGAACTGAAAACTAATTGTGAATTCAACTCATAGCGCCTTTCTTCTTTGAGATTTCTAAAATGACATATTACTTGATTAAGATTTGCAAAAGCCAAGTTTCATAGCAGACCAATAATCTTTGCCAAAACTCTTCTGCAAGATTACCACAATAAGAGAATGAAGCTCATAGTTCCCACAGCCAATCTTTGCAAAAGGTTGGTCAACAAACTAGCCTTGAAAGCTCAGCTATTCAGTGACTGTTGATTAGACAGTCTGCAACAAGAATCTACTGACAATTCTTTTAAGAGTTTCTCTGCATGTGAAATGAAGCAAGAGAAGATTGGCCTGGAGCCAATGACATGTCACTTCAAATAAAAGCTCATGAACAGAAACAAACAAAGCCTTCATTTGTGGGTGGCATCAACAGATGGGCAATATGGTGTGCTAATGATTTTGCTTTTGTGTTTGTGCGTGCACCTTTAGGAATGGGATGTGCTAATATTAAAACACTGTATTTGACTTTATGATTGAATGAAATTGAAAGATACAGAGAAAGAGCATGCAGAGAAAGACAAGGGAGTTAAATGTGTAGCAATGTATGTTTGTTAACCACAATGTCTTGTCTCACAGGACATCCTAAGCTGAAACCCAATAAACCAGATTATGGTTTAGCCTATTTGTGTAAATCCAGTCATTATGTATAGTTCCTTTCCTTTTTTCCTTTTATACTTTTAAATTAAGTAAAACCATCCTTCTTATTCAGGACTTCATGTTAAGATGACATAATAAATAAATAAACATCAAGGAAAGAAAAATAATCAAGATTAGTAAAAGATATCAGTTTCAATAGATTAAGAGATTGATGAGAGAGAGAGAGAGAGAGAGAGAATAAGATACTGAAAATAGAGTAAACTGCACATTTATATATTGAAACAATACAGTTCTGTAGAAAAGAAATTGTATTTCCATTTAGCTAAAACATTCGTCACTACAGACGACTTTTACATTAAGCACAAATTAATTTAGGATTAATTATTATTAAACAATCTTGGTAATAATTATTTCCAATCATTCATCATACTAATTCTGCTTATTAGGAGGATGGGTTTGTTTATTTACTATTTCTAAATTTTGCTACAGTTTGAGAGTAAAAGAGTGGTACTGTTTTTTTTTCCTAATTCATGGCATTGCTCCTTATCTATAACAATTGATAGGATTGTCAAGGGATTAAAGAACAACTAATGCTTTGGAAGTTTTTTATTCTGTGCAAGTAAAAATAAGGTAATACAACTCTTAAAGCAGCCATATTTTTTCACTAATATGAAAGAGGAACTGATGAAATAAATAGAGCTACTATGCATGTGTGAAATTTGGAACACTTTTTCTTAAGAAATATGCACACAGCCCTAGTATTTACTCCTTAATGCCTGATTCACCATATCTTGAAAGTTTAATTCCAACTGATTTCTGGATTTGCATGATACATTGAATCATAGACTACCCAAATGGGCTGGATTCATGCAACAAATTGAGTCACTACAAATCAAAAGAAAAGCTAAGGCTGTGCCAGTGCAGCTGATTATTTATTTGACTTATATCCACCTTCTCTCTGAAGGTCAGGATGTGTACCAGTATGTGGAAATGGCCTCGGGGGCAGGGGGACAGGAAGAAGAGCTGCAGATGAGACAACTGGCAGGTAAAGAAGCAGGGAGGTCACAGGGAGAAATACTTTCAGCCTTGCAAGATTCTGTTAATAAAGATAGAGCAAATACCGTATATACTCGAATATAAGCCGATCCGAGTATAAGCCGAGGTCCCCAATTTTACCCCAAAAACTGGGGTAAACTGGGGACTCGAGTATAAGCCGAGGGTGGGAAATGAGGCACCTACCGGTTGGGGAAAGCCTCCCTCCCTCAGCTGAGAAGGCTGGCGGCTCCCCCACCCCGCCCTCTCACTGCACCGGCAGGGCTTCCGTCCGGTAAAATGTGAAAAAAAGAAAAAAAAAAAACTCGAGTATAAGCCGTATATACTCGAGTATAAGCCGAGGGGCTTAAAAAAAACAAAACTCGAGTATAAGCCGTATAGACCCGAGTATAAGCCGAGGGGACGTTTTTCAGCACAAAAAACATGCTGAAAAACTCGGCTTATACTCGAGTATATACGGTACCACTAGTTGGACTTGTCTGAGTATCTAAGGAGGTTCTCAGTCATCCAGGTCATGGTTGTCTCAAAGGTGCTTTTTCAAGAGGCAACTGGATTTTCTGGTTTTTATTTGAAATGTTTAGCTGCTTCTTCAGCTCAAGAGTTGAATAAGCTTCTTGGATGAGAAGCCAAATGTCTTCAAAGAAAAACAAGAAAGTCCAGTTGCCTTTTGAAAAAGCATCTTTGGGATTCTTGCCTGAGTGATCCTACATGGATAAGAAGGTTATTCTAACCTCCTTTTTTCCCCAGAAGAGAAGCCCAGCATGATTGTCCTCCACCTTAATCACTGTGCCACCAAGACCAATAGGAGGAAAAAAGAGTGTTATGTATGTTTGCCACCTTGAGTTACTTACTTATAAAGTACTTTATAAGTAACTTTATTACTTATAAAGTTATAGGAAACAAACATAGAAACACAACAAAATACATTAGGCCCATTTTGTGAATCTTAGCGTGGCAACCTCATCTTGTCAAACAGGCAAATGCCTTGATCCCTCATTAAATCTCAAAAAGCCACAGAGGAAAAATCATTTTCAGCTTTCTGCTAAGTGATTATCACAATCAAATGCTGTGAGAGTGAAAAAAGGGCTACTACCACTTCTAAGGCCAACTTTGCTTAATGTTATGCTGTAAGTCCCATTAATTCTTAACTGTGTGGCCCTATATGACTGAAAACACACAACTTCCCCACATAATAATATTTTTTTTTGTATTAGAAGCAGACAGGATGAATTTATTTTCTCCTTCTGAGGACTTGCTTTTCAAATACATTTCCTGCCCCCATGTCCAGATTCAATATTGCCAAATTTTAGTGTATTTCTAAACATACCATCAGTCAGTCTCACACACAGACATCCAAAATGTACACATCCAGGAACACATTATATAAGGGTTAGGCTATTGGGGGCAGGAAAGCCGAATATCTATGAAAAGATTTTATGCCGGATGCTAGACAGGGGATTAGCACTGGGACCAGCTGTCTATTTCTCTGCTTGTGTGTACAAACGCTACAAGCACCAGCCTAAAATCATATCTGGCAGAGGAGAGCTATACCACCAAACCTTTTGTTCCAACTGCTGAAGGCTCAGAAATATATTTACTAATGATTGAAATCACTTTGAAGGTCTGTGTGTCTGAGCCAGGACTGCAGTTTTCATTAATAGAAGGCAAGAAGGACAGAGAATCACACGGAACAAATGATAGCAAAGGTTTTTTTCTGATCCCTAACTAACCTCTATTTCCCAGGATCCTTTAGGAGAGTGATGGATACCTGGGAGCTTCACATAATATGTGGGGCAGGTATAATACATAAATATAGGGCCAGACTGTTTTCCTTTTTCTCGTAAACATGGTTAAATCTATTTTAGGTGCTACATTATAGTTTTATCTGTTTACTGCTTCAGGGAGCAATGGTTTTAAAATGCTAAAATGTGGTTCACAGCTTATTATGTATTGCTAGTGTGTGTATACGCACACACTTTCAAATCAGTGTTGACTCCTGGTGACTGCATGGATTGGGCCCTGCAGTTTTCCTGGCAAGATTTCAGAAATGGCTTTCCATTGCTTTCTTCCTAGAACTGGAAGGGAGGGACTGGCCCAAGATCACCCAGCTGACTATGTGTCTAAAGTGAGACTAGAATTCACCATTTCCTGGTTTCTAGCTGATGCTTTAACCACTATACCAGATCAGTTCTCACATTTACTCTTAACAGCATTAGTACTTTTATTTGGTATGTCTTATATCTAAGTGGATAGTGCATAGTACCTGGCCTATTTCTCCCCATAACAACCGCCTTGTGGGTTAAGTTCAGCTGAATGAAAATGACTGGCCCTCAATCATCCACTGGATCCAATGCCTTGGTTTCTACATCACACCAACTCTAATATGAATGATTGCAGAATATAGAATATGAAATCATGATGCTTTGAGGACAATTACAAATGATTTTGATGAAAGAAGTGGACCTTTGTTATAAAACTATTTTGTTTGTGCTTAAATTTTGATCACAGTCCGTGAGAATGATGTGAAAGGAACCGCTGCATTGGATATATAAATGAAACTATATTTTACCAAACAAAATGAGTGATTTGGATAATTTTCTTATATTGGGTTTACAAAAGAGACCTGTTAAGTTGTAAAGAATTTTGTGAGAAGGAAAAGAAAAAAGAAAAGGTCGTAATAAATCAAGTTCCATGACTATATATATATATATATATATATATATATATATATATATATATATATATATATATATATATATATATATATATATATATATATATATATATATATATATATATATATATATATTAACTCTATCTTTTCTGAACTTTCTATTTTTTCTTTTTATTCTTGTATTCTTTTTTAGTTTGTATTAGTTTTCTTATCCTTTAAATTATAATTCTCATTAAAATTAGGATATAAAAAGAGGGTTTTTTGCTTTGTTAAGCTGAGAGTATGCCAGTAGAAACAATTCTAAGCTTCTAGCATCAAACTGGGATTCGTGGAATTCTTTGGGGAATCTTGAACTCTTAAAGATCAGGCATAATAAAAATGTTTGTATGTAGTACATAGATTGTCAGGTGTAAATAATCAAACACTTACTGAGTTCAAGGGACTGAAGAGTTTATTATTGCTGTCTGTACACAAGAATCCAATCAAGTAATAGTCTCAGCTAAGTAGGCGCTAGATAATGGTCAACAAAATATACTGGTAGGTCTCTTGTGTGAGCACAAAGATTCCAAACTGATGACACATTTATCTCCACCTCCCAGTTCAGACTGCTTATCTCCTTTATAGATTATTCTACTGAAATAACAGAACCAGGAAGGACCTGAGACTTATTGCCTGACAAACAATAGCAAGAACGTTCCTTTGATTCTCTGGATCTTCTGAAGAAGGCATCAACCTACTGAGTTGGCCATCCTTTCTATTACTCAGAGCATTGTGTGCTTTACACCAACTTGGCATCTCCCAGTTGATTTGGACTGTAGCCCTCATCACCCTTTGAAAACCATGTTGGTGAAAAATAGTGGGAAACAATCCAGCACATACAGAAGGCACAAATTCAGACAATATTTGAAAGGAGCTAGAACAATTTGGCTATCTCGGCTGTCCAAACCTGGCATAAATCAGAACACTTTATTTATTTCACTTTATTTTTAAAAAATCATGATGCTTTGAGGACAATTACAAATGATTTTGATGAAAGAAGTGGACCTTTGTTATAAAACTATTTTGTTTGTGCTTAAATTTTGATCACAGTCCGTGAGAATGATGTGAAAGGAACCGCTGCATTGGATATATAAATGAAACTATATTTTACCAAACAAAATGAGTGATTTGGATAATTTTCTTATATTGGGTTTACAAAAGAGACCTGTTAAGTTGTAAAGAATTTTGTGAGAAGGAAAAGAAAAAAGAAAAGGTCGTAATAAATCAAGTTCCATGACTATATATATATATATATATATATATATATATATATTAACTCTATCTTTTCTGAACTTTCTATTTTTTCTTTTTATTCTTGTATTCTTTTTTAGTTTGTATTAGTTTTCTTATCCTTTAAATTATAATTCTCATTAAAATTAGGATATAAAAAGAGGGTTTTTTGCTTTGTTAAGCTGAGAGTATGCCAGTAGAAACAATTCTAAGCTTCTAGCATCAAACTGGGATTCGTGGAATTCTTTGGGGAATCTTGAACTCTTAAAGATCAGGCATAATAAAAATGTTTGTATGTAGTACATAGATTGTCAGGTGTAAATAATCAAACACTTACTGAGTTCAAGGGACTGAAGAGTTTATTATTGCTGTCTGTACACAAGAATCCAATCAAGTAATAGTCTCAGCTAAGTAGGCGCTAGATAATGGTCAACAGAATATACTGGTAGGTCTCTTGTGTGAGCACAAAGATTCCAAACTGATGACACATTTATCTCCACCTCCCAGTTCAGACTGCTTATCTCCTTTATAGATTATTCTACTGAAATAACAGAACCAGGAAGGACCTGAGACTTATTGCCTGACAAACAATAGCAAGAACGTTCCTTTGATTCTCTGGATCTTCTGAAGAAGGCATCAACCTACTGAGTTGGCCATCCTTTCTATTACTCAGAGCATTGTGTGCTTTACACCAACTTGGCATCTCCCAGTTGATTTGGACTGTAGCCCTCATCACCCTTTGAAAACCATGTTGGTGAAAAATAGTGGGAAACAATCCAGCACATACAGAAGGCACAAAGTCAGAGAAGGCACAAATTCAGACAATATTTGAAAGGAGCTAGAACAATTTGGCTATCTCGGCTGTCCAAACCTGGCATAAATCAGAACACTTTATTTATTTCACTTTATTTTTAAAAAAAATCAAATATACCCAAGTCCTCAGGACAACTAGAGAGGGACACAATTCTGTAAAAAACAAAATGGAAATGTTTGATTGAAAGAGAGATGATATTATGAACTCAAAAGCCTCCTATACAAAGATATTTTGCATTTATTACCTAAATCAGGTACATCCAACCTGCAGCCCATGAGTCACACATGGCCCTGTACAGTGAGTAATATGGACCCACAAGATAATAGAACATGAAAAAATAAAGGAAGTTTGTTATTTTTTTGCATTAACTATATTGTATATTTTATATGTGGCCCAAAACGATTCCTCTTCACTCAGTATGGCCCGGGCATGCCTGGACAACTATGATCTAAATACAAAATATAGAGCAGAAAATGTAGCCATACTGCAGATAAAGATTTCTTTTCTAGTCACCCAAATTCTAGTGATTGGTCTTCAAAGACAATCCCATAAAGCAATTGTTGTTGTTAGTTGCGAAGTCATGTATGACCCATCGTGATCTCATGGACAACATTCTTCCAGGCTTTCCTGTCCTCTTCCATCCTCTGGAGTCCATTTAAGCTCACGCCTACTGCTTCAGTGACTCCATCCAGCCACCTCGTTCTCTGTCGTCCCCTTCTTCTTTTGCCCTCAATCTTTCCCAGCATTAGGCTCTTCTCCAGTGAGTCCTTTCTTCTCATTAGGTAGCCAAAAGCAGGGATGAAATCTAGCAGGTTCTCGCAGGTTCTGGGGAACTGGTAGCGGAAATTTTGAGTAGTTCAGAGAACCGGCAAATACCATCTCTGGCTGGCCCAGAGTGGGGTGGGAATGGGGATTTTGTAGTATTCTTCCCCTGGAGTGGGGTGGGAATGGAGATTTTGCAGTATCCTTTCCCTGCCACACCCAACAAGCCACACCACACCCACAGAACCAGTAGTAAAAAAAATTTGGATTTCACCACTGGGCCAAAGTATTTGAGTTTCATCTTCAGGACCTGGCTGTCTAAAGATTTGTTTTCTAGTCACCCAAATTCTGGTGATTGGTCTTCAAAGACAATCCCACTAAGCAATAATTGTCTTATTATCTAACTCCAGTGTTACAAATGTATCTTCCCTTCTCTTTCTGAATGTCTCCCTCCTCTTCACTGTGTCACTGTTGCCCATTTACTGTCCATCCACTCTTTTCTTCCATTGCACCCTACTCACATACATCCCTGGTTGCACACTTGTAGAAGATGGTGAACAAGGGGAAGAGTAAGAAGGTGAAGCAAAACTGGGATTTCTCCTGTTAGCCTGGAGACCTCAATGTCAATCTCTGGTGAAAGAAACAGTGTCCTTCAAGACTCATCAAGCACAGGCTGCATAGGTCTAGATCAGGGGTATCAAACTCAATTTTATTGAGGGCCGCATCAGGGCTGTGTTTGACCTTGGGGGCCAGGGTGACCGTGGTCAGGGTGGGCATGGCCAGCTCAAGATCACTTGTGTTGGGGTGCCTGTGGTGACCTGAGTGCTCTGCCAGCAAAAATGGGCTCCCAAGCTCCGTTTTTGGCTGCAACAGCTTCCTACAACCCTCTGCCAGCAAAAACAGACCTCTGTTTTTGCTGGCAGAGGCGCTGCAGGCCAGTTCTTTGCTGTTTCCAGGGTGGCCCCATGGGCCAGATCTAAGTACCCCACGGGCCACATCTGGCCCCCAGGCCTTGAGTTTGACACCCCTGGTCTAGTTAATATAAAGTCCTTGACTGGTAGGGGAGTGCTGAGGACTGAAGGTTATTTCTCGGTCTTAACTTGCTTTCTCTTCAATGTGGCTCTCTGAGGAACATATTTAAGAAATAGCAAAGAGACAGCAATAAAGTAAAACTTACTTGCAGGATATAGAGGATAAAGTCATGCAATAAACCTTAAATCCAGTTAACAAAAATGCAATTGTTCTGTTCGTATAACATGCTAGGCCCAAAGAGCTAAACCATATGGCTTAGCATGTTTAGTTCACACAAAATGCTAACACATAACTGTGTGACCTACAATATTCCAAATGACAATCTATCCATCCCCATTTTATTTAAGAGTGCTGTGTCAGCTAGCCACAGACGGGATTGCTGTTTTGCTCCGTTACATGTGAAACTGAGGAACAGTTTATTGTGCCATTTTTATAATAAGTGTAGTTGAGCCACCTCTGATCAAATATGTTTTATGACACAGGTTGCTCCTGTCTTCCACAGCCCTTCCCAGTAGAAATTTGTAGCTATCATTCTCATATCTCCCCACCCCTATCCCAGTCTTCTCTTTTGCTGATATCTAAATTTAGCTTCTTCCTAGGAGCAAATGTTAATTCCCAGCCTCTCCAGTGAAGGTTGTGCTAGTTGAGGAATTCTGAGAACTGAAGTCCACACATCTGGAAATTTCCAGTATAGAAAACATTGGCCCATAACTAGCTACATAGCTTCACTCTGACAAGCTTGAATTATATAGTGACTGCTAGTAAGGGAAGATCATGTATTTTTTCTTAAAGAAATTTCAACTGCTATGTCATTATGTCTTCTGGACACCTTAGTGGAGCTGACTTTCAAGATTCCTTCCCAGTTACTAGGGCTGAAGCTGCTAGGTGAGAACCAGTGATTCTCAAATACACAAGTAAAAATGGATGCTTTCTGCACACAGGTGTTTTCTATTTTGTTTTTGGTAGAACAGTTTATCTAGCTCTGTCATATCTGTTCATTTCTGCTGTTAAGTAAGTATCTGAATACAGATTTTAGTGTTCAAATTTATGGCCATGCTTGGTATGAAAGCTGGCATACTTCTGAATATTGATGAGGAATTTACTATCATCTCTCCATCTCTCCTCCCCAGTTTTAAGTAAAGGTGCAAAAAAGATTCTTAGGATTGGCTGCCCATCATTCCTTTTGGAGGCTCCATACTGTCTTTGTTGCTATGGATTAATGGCTGTTGTTGAGTCAGAGTACATACATCTTGTGCGGAAGCTCATAAGCTGTGGCTCCACCCTATGCCCTGGTTTCTTTAAGTAGTAGATCATTGATCAGTCCTGAAATTCAAAAGCAGTTTATAAAGAGATGATATCCATGCATGTGTGTATTCAGGACTTGGTACTATCCTGGGACAATCCAAATTCAGCCTGAGGAAAAACAGATTCTGCACCTGAATAAATTATGCAAAAGATGCACATTTGCATATCTCTTTTATAATTTAATCTATTTCTGCTACTAGGAATGGTGCTCTACCGGCCTAATTCTTCCTGGCATTCTAAAGTTCTATCTCTTGTTTTCAAATTTAGCTTAGAAACTTGGCTTCGATTTCTTTCTTTTTTTTAACAGCAAAAGGATATTCTAGATGCTGAGGGTGAGCCTGATTAATTTCATTGAACTGGGTACTCCAAATTCTTATGCAGTCGTAGAGATGTCTTACAAATCTTTATGTTGTCCCCAGGGAACCATATTTGCAGAAGGGATATTTTGTTTTCTGCATAACTATCCATTTTAATCACACACAACAAGAGTTATGGGAAGAAGTATACGTCCTTGTGAGTTTAAATATACTTCTAGAAATGGGGTGGGGGGAGGAGAGAGAGAGAGCGAGAGAAAGAGAAAGAGAGAGAGAGCTCTAGCCACTTATAACTCTGGTGAATATTTTATGTTCTACCATGACGGTGCATATTTCAAACTGGAATCCATGCCAATTACGTAAAGCAATTTTGCTGTGGCAGTCAGACTCCTCCCAATGTATCTCTATGGTGGGCTGGGATTTTTATTTTAGTTTTTCACTGCTTGGCTTTGTTTATTTTTAAATAGCAATGATCTCCTCAGCTGCATCGATCGGAGCCTTGTTTGACCTCCTAGAACTTTAGAAGGCCTTGCTTGGAAAGAAGTGGAGTGGGTGTGGGGATGTTTGGATGATAGCTGATGAGCCATTCCTAGAGGAATATACTATCCTACATTGGGTTTGCCTTCATGGGAATTTAGCTGTTATGGCTATCCAAAACCTCTTGTTTTTTCTTAAGACTTAGATTGTTGAGAGTTTGATCTCAATGTGTTTAGTATTCAAACATTCCTTTCATAGTATGATGAAGAAACTAATATAAATTTGACTAGCTTACTATTTTAAAACCCATCCTCTGCTAGCAAAATTATTCTCTGGGCTGGTACAAGGCTGAACAAATTTAATAAATAAGTGAAAATATAATATTCAGGCCCAAAAAAGATTTAGATATATTGGGAAGTCTATGGATGTATCATAGTGATGGCAGCAGAAATAGTAAGGCTGAGTGGTGGAAACATTATTGTATGGGATGGGATGGAGAAATGGATAGATGAAGGTTAAAAATAGAAATATTTCACTTCTCTTGTTCTTCCATGGTTACATCTTTCATCATCACATTCTGGTGACCAAATGTATAATGTTTGGTAAATGCTAAAATACTAAAGATAGGAGCAAGGGGAGATATGAAATAGTTTAAATGTGATTTGTAGAACTAAAAAAATGATTTCCCTGTGTATTTGAAACATACAAACACAGTGATACAAAATAAACTGGAGCATTCAGGTTTGTAGCTAAGAGAGTCTATCTGGCTACAGAGCAAAGGAGAGATATATTTTTTAAAATAACTTAGATAGAAAGTGGATTCTCTAAGCAGGGGCGCACATGAAAAAAATAATAAAGAGAAAATGGAAAGAGAAAGAAAAGCAGTTTGTGGTCTTGAGTGCATGTATGTAAAACTTCTAGAAAATATATATTGTGCTGTATGAGAATGCTAGTTAATCATGATTGACCTCCAGTAGTTGAGCACTCAGATATGTATGCAATTATATGTGGCTTGTATATTTTAATTCCACCTAATTAAATCAGAAGATCATATATAATTCCCACAATGCACAATCCCCATTTGACTTGCACACAACACTCCAGTGAGGTAGAGAATTGACCTGAATTTAACCTCCATCCTCCCCCCTCCATGAACTATGTAGTTGGAAATGAGCACATTAACAGGAGACTATTTTTCAGACCTGAAGGGTTAGGATGAAGCAAGGTTAGTTACTGTTGTGAGAATATACAAGAAATACAGCAACAACGTTGAATAGGATGGCATTACTTTAAAGACTGTGTCGGGTGCATGTGTATCTGTTTAACTGCAGCCTCCGAGCTAGAAAATATGCATAAACTATAAGGGAGTAACTGAGGATACAGGTATGTGTAAAGTGTGGGCATTGCCTATGATAGTTATAACTTCTTGCAATCCCCCTCTTCTCAATTCCAGTTTACCCTGCAATTCAGTGAAAACGTAGAGCATTTACATGTACTGTTTTGAATAGTTACAGTTTAGGATTCAGACCCCTTTATTTTTCTCTTGCCTAGATGGCAGTAAACTTTGTTATACACCCCCCTCCCATTTTTTTGCGGTTTCAAAGAGAGAAAAGGAAGCAAACAGGCAATGTCGAATTCTTACCTGTTTATCTGCCCCAAGGTCCTTCCAGCCAACTTCTTAAACTCTTCTTTACGAAACTCCATGGCGTTTTGCTCCCTTGATCAAAAGAAAGAAGCGTGGGGACCTCCTTGCCCCGCTCCTTTCCCACTGTCACCTTTGGAGACACGAACAGTTAAAGCCACAACATCAGGAAGGCTTCTTGGGGAGAGACGGGGTTGCACAGCGATCTCAACTCGTTCCTCTCCCCGATGCCTTTCTTTTGCTCGTTTCGTGAGCTTCTTTCCCTCTTCCCTCGATTTTCGTTCTTTTCTTGCCTACTCTTTCCTTTCTATCTCTTCTCTTCTTCCCCTTCTCTCCACCGGTCTCTCAATTTTCTCTAGGACCCTCGAGATCTGCCAACTTGAGGAGCGGTGCGTGGGGATGCGACCATCAACGGCGCTGCCGCCTGGCGCCCAGCCCGATCCACCAACACGGCCTGAAGCGTCATGGGGGCAGCTCTGCCGCCGCGCACTAGTGCCCGCGCCCTGCGTGGGACGCTGCAGAGGGTCCCACTCTCTCCCCGCGCTTCCGCAGGCACCTAACCACTAGGGGGATCAGCCTCTGGCAAGGGATTTGCGAAAGCGGCGACTGGGGGAGCCAGGGTTGATTCGGAGCTGCGGCGCGAACTTTCCCTGTCCCGAAAACCGGGACGCCGCCCAAGGTTGAGGTTTCAGCACCACGGAGAGCGACGTGACAGTGCGCTACAGCGTGAGATTAAGGGAATCGCGACCTGTATGAGCTGAGAGTCGGGGCGGGGTGGGGGATTGGTGGCAGGCGGATAGAAGAGATTATAGGGGGGTGGATCATGGATGGGAAAATGAAAGGCAGTGAATGGGGAAGGAGGGTTATAAGTATAAAAACTGAGGTTCCGAAAGTGGGGCAAGAGATTCTGGGTACCAAAGAAGAGAAAAGAAGGATACCAAAAGAAGAGAAAGAAAACAGAACGGAAAAGCAGAAAGTGAGAGGTGTTGGAAAGAAGAAAAATTAATATAATGAATAGAAGTGACAACTTTATTGAGATTGAGATCTGGATTGAGGTCTGTTGAAAAGATGAAGATGAAAAGGGGACGGGACGGGACGGGAGAAGAGAAAAGAAGAGAAGAGAAGAGAAGAGAAGAGAAGAGAAGAGAAGAGAAGAGAAGAGAGGGCAGGATGGAAGACTTCCTTGCAAGTTGAGGCCACCTCCCAAGAGAAGGGCCAGTAAGCAGCTCAGAGTCATTAATCTTTCAAAAGTACTGAACTATGCGAGACAGGAAGAAGCTGGGATTGGGATGGAACAAAATCATGGCAGTTAGGGGTAAGGCAGGAATAAAGGAAGGAGAAAAGGAGGTAAAAATGAGGGGTGGGGAGGCAAAATTTTCCTCTTGCAGCCTCTGGAGATTGAGAGCAGATGAATGGAATAGAGTTCTCTCTCCCACATCCAAATATAAGCAAAACCCTCAAGAAAGCAGTGAAATGGGGCCCCGTTCTCATGAGGCATAAGCATCCATTCATGATCAGGGCTGGAACATGGAATAAAGTGCAGGAGACCCCACTCACTTGGGATAATGCTCTTGTCCTTTTGTTAGGCTGTCATAGCACATTAGCTATGAGAAACAAAATGGTCCAAAATAATCTAGAACAGTGTTTTTAAATTTTGACAACTTTAAGAAGTCTAGACTTCAACCAACAGAATTCTCCAGCATGCTTCAACTCTGTTGGCCGGGGAATTCTGGGAGCTGAAGTCCAGACATCTTAAAGTTGCCACAGTTGAGAAATATGAGTGTAGAGTCAAAAGAGATGCAGATAATTTGTCCTGATACCAAAATCCTATGCCTCCAATTCAGAAGGAAGAGCCATTTTTTCCCCAATTCTGCATTCTTACATTCTATGAAAACATGCTTTTGATTGCTGCACACTTCTCTGTATGGCTATCTATATTTCCCAAAGGCAGACACCCCAACATAGTGTCCTTCAGTTGTGTTGAACATCCATCATTCAGATATACTGTAGCTTCAGAGTGGTGAGAGCTACAGTACAAAATATCTGGAGAATTTGGAAAAGACTGTCATGGCTCATCTTCTACAAGATGTTATGTTAGTTTCGTTGTTGTGGCATCTGTGGAATTATCTCATTTTATACTGATATTCAGTTAGTTTAAATATATTTATTACACATAAACTTGGAGGGGAGAAGAATTGCAATTATAAGCATTTTAATTTGTTAGTCTATATCGACTTATATTTAGTAAATGTTCAAACAATTCCAGAAATGGGAAATCAGTCATTGCTACAACTTTGCTTGATGAATTGATTCAGTTCCACAAAAATCTTGTTAATAAAATAAAAATATCAAATGAAAAATGGCTCTTTTTGAATGTAGTGGCATTCTTCCCAAAATATATAATATTATTAAAGAGCATTGATTTGGCTTTCTGCATTATACAGAAAACAGAAAAAAAGCAAGTTTTTTTTAAATCCACCTGACCGGATATATACAATTTATGTAAATGAATGCAGACATGCAAACTTTTACCAGAAAGATAAACATCAATAGTCACCTTGATAAATTTTCTGTTTTTATGTCTTCTAGTTACAAACTTTCAAAATTAAGATGTGGGTTATTTTTCCTACATATTTTTTGTTAAAGACAAACAGTGTCTGTAAATTACTCTGAGACCCTTCCAAGCTGAAGAGTAGGGAAATAAGATGAATGGGTGATAATATTTTATTAATTATTTACATTATACAAATTGTGACTTATGACCATTTACTTGGAAGTAAATGCCATAGTTTAATTCTTGCCTACAGTTTGCATTCCTGTCTGCATTGAAAACATGCTTTGATGACCATTTTTAGATAATGTCCTCTTTTCATTGACTGTCTCATCCTTAACAGTCAGCTGAGGAACCTTAAAGTCACCAGTAGTTTGTAAGATCCCAGTCAGTATTTCCACTTTCCTTAACTTTCTTTTAGTAATAAAGAAAGAAGTTTTAATTAATTCTTCCCTTCCCAGCCATACTTACAGAATTTACAGATGGTATTTGAACCTGTATATTTAAAAATACAAACAGGAGGAATATGTGAGTTTTCTTGCACTGCTTGACCACTGTGAGAAAGAAAATGCAATAGAACTGTCTTCTGAAAATGTATTCAGTTCCCCTTAAAACCATCCAAATCAGGATATATCATTATGGCCAGTAAGGGATGAATTTCACAGGCTAATTATATGTTATGTGAATACTATGCTTTCTTTTGTCTCCTTGTAATCCTTCAATCAATCCTAGCCCTAGTGTTTTAAAGCAGTGTTTCTCAACCTTAGCAATATTAAAATGTGTGGACTTGAACTCCCAGAATTCTCCTGCTAGTATGGGTTGAGGTCCACACATCTTGATGTTGCTAAGGTTGACAAACACTGTAAGGATGGACAAGCTATTCTTTTTCCATAATGTTATACACCTTGATCATGTCCTTCCTCTCTTTTTGTTTTGGCTAAACCGGAAGATCCAAACTGTACATGTTTTAGTTTTTTTTCTCCAAGGGAAAGGAACTAATATGCTTGGAAGACTACAGATTATCTGTTGGTAATTGGATTGCATGGATTTCAGCATAATAAGTGAATAAGATCCAATAGATTGGGCAGTCACAAAAACATCCTGGAAATAAAATAGCAACTCACTTCACTATTGCTGCCAAGAAAATTATATGGAAAAGTTACCAAAAGTTGAAGTCAACTTCAGCTTATCTTTATCTTTTAATATAGACTCATCCATGTAGGTCATAATATTCTTTGCTTGATTTGGTATGTGGTATAAACTCAGAAATATTAGTTTTAAATCTCAGTTTATGGTAGTGGTTTTTTTTAGCCAAAGCTTTAATAAATTGTGATTTATTAAATACAAACTGTGTTAAACAAAGGTGTTTTTTTTAAAGAGTTGAGTGGCCTTAACAAATCTAATTAATAGATAATGCCTTAACTGGCAACCTGAATTTGTAAGCCTAAAATAGGTATCTTTATGGATTGGTGGAGTATAGTCCAGATTCCCAGGAGGGAGGAAATCCCATATTCCAGAGAAGCAAGAGATAGTGAAGTTTAGATAATTTGGTTGGTAGGAAAAGCTCCTCCTTCCAAATTTTCAGAGTGCATCTTTGGTGATGCAAGTAGTTTGCTTTAGTTTGGCAAGATTTCTGTCCTATAGGTGAAGAACAAATAAAGGAAACTGATTTCTTTATTATATTACTGATTATAACTGTCTGGTTCAGTTCTGCAACCCAACAAAAAAAACGCAGACTTCAGAGGATAATCAGAACTGCAGAAAAAATAATTGCTACCAACCTGCCTTCCATTGAGGACCTGTATACTGCACGAATCAAGAAGAGGGCCGTGAAAATATTTGCAGATCCCTCGCATCCTGGACATAAACTGTTTCAACTCCTACCCTCAAAATGACGCTATAGAGCACTGCACACCAGAACAACTAGACACAAGAACAGCTTTTTCCCGAAGGCCATCACTCTGCTAAACAAATAATTCCCTCAACACTGTCAGACTATTTACTGAATCTGCACTACTATTAATCGTTTCATAGTTCCCATCACCAATCTCTTTCCACTTATGACTGTATGACTATAACTTGTTGCTGGCAATCCTTATGATTTATATTGATATATTGATCATCAATTGTGTTGTAAATGTTGTACCTTGATGAACGTATCTTTTCTTTTATGTACGCTGAGAGCATATGCACCAAGATAAATTCCTTGTGTGTCCAATCACACTTGGCCAATAAAATTCTATTCTATTCTATTCTATTCTATTCTATTCTATTCTATTCTATTCTATTCTATTCTATTCTATTCTATTAGCAGTAATTCAGCGTGTTTTCTTGGTTTTTGAAGCCTGATAAAGGCAGTGTGTATAAATGTATATGTGTGTGTGTGTGCATACATTTCAATCAATCAATCAATCATCTATTGGCATCTGTAGGATCCAGTCCTTTCATCCAAGTCCAAATGGATGGATGGATGATGGATGGGTATCTGCCACAGGAATGGGTGTGGACTAATTGATAAAAGCAGCATTGCACCAATAAAATACAAGCTCCGTCCATTTTGAATAGAATAAAATAGAATAGAATTTTTATTGGCCAAGTGTGATTGGACACACAAGGAATTTGTCTTGGTGCATATGCTCTCAGTGTACATAAAAGAAAAGATATGTTCATCATGGTACAACATTTACAACACAATTGATGGTCAATATATCGATATAAATCATAAGGATTGCCAGCAACAAGTTATAGTCATATAGTCATAAATGGAAAGAGATTGGTGATGGGAACTATGAGACGATTAATAGATATATTGTTCTAGGGCCTCAAAGCACCTTTCCTTTCTTATAAGTATGGAGTGTCATGATCCATGTACAAAATTATCAATTGCCCCATAGCCTCCTGTGACAGATATCCATCTGTCCATCCATCCATCCATCCATCCATCCGTCCGTCCGTCCATCCATCCTTTCCTTACCCAATATATGCAGCAAACATCCCCATATGCCCGAGACTGTTTTAAAAATCAGCTGATAGCTTCACTTCTGAGGCTAGCAATCTGATCCCGTGGAACCTGAGACTCCCATAAAGCACTAAGCATAATTCAGCTCCATGCGCTGGAGCCGAAAGCCTCATTTTAGTTGTGAAACAGGAGGCAAAGAGGCAGGCCAAGGCGGCAGGAATGTGTCAGAGTTTGTGCTAGGTTGGCTCATTTCTTTCTCTTTCCAGACTCGGGGGACAGACCAGCTGTCAGCTGAGTCACAGGCAGTCAGGGAGTTGGCAATGGTGAAGGTGAAATGTGACTTTGGAAGGGAAGAGAGACCCAATAGGACGCAGATGGTGCTAGGTAGGAGCAAAGCAAAGGCCGAGGGACAGAGCAGCCTTGGGAACAAGTGAAGAGGGGGGAAAAATTTGCTTAACCCAGGTGAGACTTATTCTGTTTATTCTGTTACTCAGAGACGATTCCCTCCATCTTGGATCTTCTAGTTGTGTTAGACTACATTTTCCATTATCCCCAGAAGGATGATTCTCCAATCATAGTCTATTTCTTTTTAAACCCCAATTTTGTGGGGTATATGAAATGGAAAAAAAAATTACTTTTTAAATCATGCTTTTGCTCCTGTTATGCTGTGTAGAACCTGCACTTTGATATCACAATTTTTGATAATTTGTGATAAACAGATAGTTGACTTACAAAAGTTCATTTAGGGACCGTTCAAAGTCACAACAGCACTGAATAAAGTGACTTATGACCATTTTTTACACCACCATTGCAGCAGCCCCATGGTCGCATGATCAAAATTCAGACACTTGGGAACTGACTCGTATTTATGACGGTTGCAATGTCCCAAGGTCATGGGTTTCCCTTTTGCAACCTTCTGACAAGCAAAGTCAAGGGAAAACCAGATTCACTTAACCGTATTACTAACTTAACAAATTCACTTAACAACTGTGACAAGAAAGGTCATAAAAGGAGGCAAAATTCATTTACAAAGTTTCACTTAGCAACAGAAATTTTGGGCTGAATTGTGGTCAGAAGTCCAGGACTACCTGTATAGGGTATAATTTAGTTATTAAAAGTAAGAGGAATATTTATTTCTTGCCTGAGTCTCAAAAGAAAAAACTAATTTTATTCATGTTGGAGGTGACTTTTGCATGAATTCATTTTTAATTACAAGGGGTCACAATACCCCAACATTTGAGAACCCTTACACTGAATCATAGAGAGCGCAGAGGTACTAAGCCAAAATGAAATGAACCATGCTGCTAACTGTGAAATGTGAATGAACCCTGGGAAACTGTCAAATGTGAATTGGTGGAGATGCCAAATCCCCAGCATATTTATTCCTCAAGCTCTGCATGACTGGCTCTATCTAGCAACAGCTCGCTACCCAAACATGTTGCCTATTGGCTACTACTTGAGCCTTTTCAGTGGTCATCCCTGGGACTGTTGACATGCAGGGCTTCCGTTCTACCATTCTACCATATTGTGACCTCTAATAGGAGCTGGATTGGAGACTTTGGCTTCTGGGCTTCTCCACAAAAAGCAATGGTGCTTGAATGGATTCCCATTGAAGTCTTGTGTCCTAGAAGGCTGCTTTTCAATTTTAGTAATATGGACTTCAACTCCCAGAATTCCTCAATCAACATGCCTGGCTGAGGAATTCTGGGAATTGAAGTCCACACAACTTGAAGTTGCTGAAGTAAAGAAACATTACAGGTAGGCCTTCACTCACAACCACAGTTGGGACCAGAATTTCCATTGCTAACCAAGGCAGTTATTAAGTGAGTTGTGTCTGATTTTATTGCCTTTTTTGCCATGATTGTTAATTGAATTGTTGCACTACAAGTGTTAAATGAATCTAGCTTTCCCCATTGACTTTGCTTGTTGGAAGCCAGTTGGGAAGGTTACAATTGGCAGTCACATGACCCTGGGATGCTCCAACTGTTATAACAGTGAGGACTGGTCGTAAGTCAATTTTTTCACGGCCTTGTAACTTTGAACTGTGAACACTAAACAAATTGTTGTAAGTGAAGGATTACTTGTATCGTAGAAATTAATTACAGGTTGTCCTCGACTTATAATCATTTGTTTAGTGACCATTTGAAATACAGTGGCACTGAAAAAAAAATTACTTATGACCGTTTTTCACACTAGCATTAAAAATGATCACATTGTGGTCACATGATCAAAATTTGGACAGTTGGCAACTGGCTTATAACAGTTCATTTAGTGACTGTTCAAAATTACAAAGGCACTGAAAAAAATGACTTACACAACCCATTTTTCACAGTTACAACCTTTGAAGCATCCCCATGCTCATGTGATCAAACTTCAGATGCTGGTTCATACTTATGACTGTTGCTGAGTATGTGATTTATTTATTTATTTATTTATTAATCAAATTTCTATACCGCACCATCTCCCAAAGGACTCAGGGCGGTTCACAGCCAAAGGGCCTCTGGTGGCGCAACAAGCTAATGCAGCCTGTTATTAACATCAACTGCTTGCAATATTGCAGGTTCAAGTCCCACCAGGCCCAAGGTTGACTCAGCCTTCCATCCTTTATA
The DNA here is from genome assembly GCF_028640845.1 of Ahaetulla prasina. NCBI lineage: Eukaryota > Metazoa > Chordata > Lepidosauria > Squamata > Colubridae > Ahaetulla > Ahaetulla prasina. The sequence continues at coordinate 26,221,140 of NC_080542.1, forward strand.
AGGTAGGTAAAATGAGGACCCAGATTGTTGGGGGGCAATAAGTTGACTTTGTATATAGTATACAAATGGATGAAGACTATTGCTTGACATAGTGTAAGCCGCCCTGAGTCTTCGGAGAAGGGCGGGATATAAATAAAAATAAATAAAAAAAATAAATAAAAAATAAATATTAAAATACACAATACCAATACAAATATAATAAATAACAATATTAAAAAATAACAATATTAAAAAACAATTAAAACCAAATATTTGATGGCCAAATCATTAAAATGGTAAAAGACCGATTTAAAACCCATTTAAAATTTCACAAAAATATTTCTTAGGCTAGTCCAGCTCGATGGAATAATAAGGTCTTCAGTTCACGTTTGAAGGCCCGGAGGTCGGGGAGTTGTCGTAACCCTGGAGGTAGCTCGTTCCATAGGGCCGGTGCTGATAACCTTTTGCAACCTTCTGACAAGCAAAGTCAATGGGGAAGCTAGATTCACTTAACAACCAAGTTACTAACTTATCAACTGCAGTGATTCACTTAACAACCGAGGCAAGAAAGGTTATAAAATGGGGTAGAAGTCACTTAATAAATGTCTCACTTAAAAATAGAAATTTTGGTCTCAATTGTGATCATAAATTGAGGATTACCTGTATAGTTTACCTGATTCTCCTCGAGTCAGCTAACAATCCCCCTTACATCATGCTGCCCCTACCTGTGCTTAAGCATCAAAAAAGACTGAGTAGCTGTGTGGGCCAATAAATGTTTAAAGGGACACCAAACTGAGTTCCACAGCCAGCATCATCCTCATTGCACCCTCCCTCCTGCTCCCTCCTGTTTCAGAAATCAGCAGAAAGGATAAAATGAGTGTGAAAGTGGTGCAAACGACGAGACGGTTTCTCAGTGAGGAAATGCCACTAGCTGCACAAAGCAACAATGTACTTGAACAAATTTGACAATACCCTGCAGTCTTGGGTGTCGGGGTGATGCAGAGATGACTGTGAGCTGAGAAAATTTACAGACTTTCTTACCTGCCCCTCAACAGAATCACTGCAAACACAAATCATCTTCCCAGATATGATTCCCTATGAGGTTTCTACAATTTCATAGAGATTCTTGGTCATTCAGTTTATGGTTGTCCCAAAGGTGCTTTATCAAAAGACAACTGGACTTTGTTTTTTCTGCACCTTTGGGACCAGCTACGCATCATGTTTCAAATGTGCACATCTGTGCAAGAGTGTTTTTCTATGTATTTAAATCTTGAAGTATACTTTGTTTGGAAAGTCTGCCCCCCTTTTTAGGGCATAATATAGGGCACAGGTGTCAAACTTGCCACATCACGTTGCTGTCACATGACATTTCATGATGTTTTTATTTATTTATTTATTTATTTATTTCAATTTTTATACCGCCCTTCTCCCGAAGGACTCAGGGCGGTGTACAGCCTAGTAAAAATACAATGTATAAACATTAAAAAGAAGTTAAAAAGAAATATTATAACGTGGCCAAAATTTTTAAAACCATTTAAAATCATAAGACATAAATACCCCAATAAAATATCAATCCAGTCCCGCTTGAATAAATAGGTGCGTTTTCAGCTCACGGCGAAAGGTCCGAAGATCAGGCACTTGACGTAAACCAGGGGGAAGTTCATTCCAGAGCGTAGGAGCTCCAACAGAGAAGGCCCTTCCCCTGGGGGCCGCCAGCCGGCATTGCTTGGCGGACGGCACCCTGAGAAGACCCTCTCTGTGTGAGCGTAAGGGTCGGTGGGAGGCAAAAGGTAACAGCAGGCGGTCCCGTAAGTACCCGGGTCCTAAGCCCATTTTCCCATTCACGGAACTGGGGTGGGCGTGGCCTGCACGTGATGCATCTGGCCTATGGGCCGTCTGTTTGACACCCCTAATATAGGGGCTATATCCTTGCAGTTGATAGCAATAAGTAGAACAGATTATAATACAGGCAATCCAATGCTTGACATATGACCTTAACTAAGCTTGGAATTAAGGTCATAACGTGGCAGTTGAAGGTTACCATGTGACCCCATCCATTTTTTGTGGTTGTCCTTAAGTGAACATCATGGTCATTAAACAAGTACCATGGTTTTAAATGAATTCATTATACCCAAGTTGCTGGAAACCAGAAATAAATTCAGAAAACCAGCAAAAAATACTGCAAATTGTGGTCATGTCATTGTGGGATGCTGCATATGGCTTTAAACACAAGCCAGTTACCAAGCATCCAAAATGCAATCTCTTGACAATGGGAGTGAGGATGAAGTAAGGGTTGTATGGCCTTTGGAACTTCAAAATCGGGTAATAAGTATAGAATTTTGGTTGCTAGGGGACCAGCCATTAAGCAAGGACTACCTGTAGAGAACTGAAATTATTAGAAATTTATAGAATAAGAGTGGCATTGGCTCCTCTCTCAATTAAAGCCCACAATGGTAAGGACCAGAGCATGAGCAGCTGCATTCTTGTATAATGGCAGAAGCTGAGGGTGGAGTCAAAAGAAGAATCATCCTAGAGTCACTATGTAGCCACCAATGGACTAAGTCCAACCCCTCTTGCATTCCATTAACCCTGATCTAGTGCTAATAGACTGCTAACCATTAGTTGACTAGCTTTTTGTGCATAGGCATGACCAATAATTCAATTTAATTAGGGCTTGAGGGGTCCTTAGTGCTCTCTGAGCTTGGTTGTTTTCTTGCAGACATTTTATTACCCAAACTAGGTAACATCATCATTGCTAATTGGAACCTAACACGTGGCCTTTGTCTTTCACGCCTGACAATTCTCCTTTCTCACTATTACACTTAGGTGGCCTTTCCAACCTTGCATCTTTCAGCAAGTGGTGCTATGAGCTATGAAGGAAAGAACATCAGAGCAATAGAAAACCATTCTATATGTGAACTGTAGTAATGGAAGCTCAGCTCAATCTGGAGACCCAGGTTGGGAAATGCTGTGCACAGGAGTCAAGGAACAGATGCTCTTTCACTTCTTTAGGGAGAAAAATGATCTGAACCAGCCAACCCCATTTTCTGAACCAGAGAACCTCTAAGCCAGCCATTTGCTCCTTCTCAAGATCCCAGACACCTCTCCAAGTAATTAGCAAGTAACTCAGCAGGGTAAAGAAAATGCCCCGCAATGTGAGATGCAGCATATGCATTAATAAGATGTAAATGTATTCAGAGTGAAAATAGTGTTGGCAGAAGATAGCAAGGGGGAGAAGGCAGATCCCTTGTCATTTTTGCAATGCTAGATCAACATCATTCCTCCTCTCCCTCCTTCCACCTTGTTTGCTTTGATGAAAGAATCAGGGTGGGGAGAACAAAACTATGACAGACATCTATCCATATTTGCAGCTTGTCCACGGATCGTTAGGATGTATTCTTCATACAATGCGCTGACCCGCTACTGGTTCAACTGGCTAAGTATGCTCAACATGATAAACCTCCAATTTCAGTGTCTTCCAGATAATAGGCATACTCAGAATTCTTGGCCTTATAACCATATAACATCTGGAGAAAGTTACAGTAAACTATAAACCATTATTTACTAGATACAGGGGTTACTCTCACCCAATTTCCTGATGTTTTGCAATGGTTAGTTAATGCTTTGAACTGCTTAGCCTGTGTTTTTCAACCTTGGCAAGTTTAAGATAAAGCCTTAGGAAGACCACACCTAGAGTACTGCATCCAGTTTTGGTCACCACACTATAAAAAAGATGTTGAGACTCTAGAAAAAGTGCAGAGAAGAGCAACCAAGATGATTTAGGGACTGGAGCCTAAAACATATGATGAACGGTTGCAGGAAGTGGGGATGGCTAATCTAGTGAAGAGAAGGACGAGGGGAGACATGATAGCAGTGTTCCAATATTTGAGGGGCTGCCACAGAGAGGAGGTGGTCAAACTATTTTCCAAATCTATTTTCCAAGGAATAATGGATGGAAACTGAACAAGGAGAGATTCAACCTGTAAATAAGAAATTTTGTGACCGTGAGAACAATCAACCAATGGAACAGCTTGTCTTCAGAAGTTGTGGGCACTTCATCACTGGAGGCTTTCAATAAGACACTGGATTGCCATCTGTCAGAAATGATGTAGGGTCTGCTTGGGCAGGGGGTTGGACTAGATGACCTATAAGATACCTTCCAACTCTTGTTAATCTGTCTGTCTTAAAAAAGATGTGTGGACTTCAACTCCCAGAATTTCCTAACCAGCATGGGAGTTGAAGCCCACACATCTTAACATTGCCAAGGTTGAGAAACTCTGGCTTAGACAATGCTTAAACAGAACTGAGCCTTGTTGGAATATTGGAAGATTCTTCTATTAGATTCAATTAGTGTATTTATCAGTGTCCAACGTTGTCCATGGGGTCGCGATGGGTCGGACACGATTTTGCAACTAACATTTATCAGTTTAGTCCAGTATTGATTTGACAAGCTCAGATTTGAATCCAGTCTAGTTTTAGAAAAACCTTTCCAAGCAGAAATATTTTCTAACCTCTCTTTCCTAATCTCTGTCCATGCCAATGATTAAACATGGGCCTTTTTCCTAGGAAGATATATTGTACAAGACATCTATGCTCTTGGGTCTAATCTGTAGATGTATATTCACTTGATTCCACTGTATTTATTACACTGGTGTTAGGAGAAAATATAGACATTGTCTTACTACAGGGACTGTCACATTTGTGTCTCAGTCATCAAATGACAAATTATCATCCGAGGAAGAATTGTCTCCTGCCTAAACACATTTATATCTTGGAACTCCTTGTGAAGGCTAGAAAATAGGGGTACCTATGATCTATCATCCTACCCTAGGGCAGGCAGTTGAAAAATTTCTGAATATTTTGGACTTCAGTTTCCATCAGCTCTATCAATGATAATAGTTTATAAGAGATATTGTCCAAAACATCTGAAAGGTAATACTAGATTGCTTTTCTATCCAATTCTGTGAATAAGAATTAGGATTAGCCTTAATTCTCCAGTCCTCTGCATTCCTAATACCTCTTTTATCTCCATTCAACTGGAGCCAAGTCTGCTTGAAATGCTCCTGAACCGTATTAGTATTTTGAAACCTAGTCTAGGCTTTCCACATAGATGTTGCTATGCAGGGATTCACATTGAAATATTTACACTTAAATATAATAACCCCCAGAGGTGAGATAGGCCCCCAGTATTCTGGTTTGCAGAAGAGCTGGAAGATCTGGCTCTGCCAACTCACATGGAACAGAGGAGCACCTTGAGGTTGGTTAGTGCCTTGGAGACTATCTCCTTGCCATTTTAATTTTAATTATTTTCTTGTTTTAACTACCTTTTCTGAAGTATATATTTAATATGATTTTATATTTTTAATTACACACTGCTGAGTCATTAAGTGAGATAGCAATAGCACTTACACTTGTATACCATCACATAATTCTTTATAGTATTTTCTAAGCATTTTAGAAATGACAGTATATTGTCCCCGACAATCTGGGTCCTCATATATATTTAATATGATTTTATATTTTTAATTACACACTGCTGAGTCACTAAGTGAGATAGCAATAGCACTTACACTTGTATACCATCACATAATTCTTTATAGTATTTTCTGAGCATTTTAGAAATGACAGTATATTGTCCCCGACAATCTGGGTCCTCATTTTACTGACCTTGGAAGGATGGAAGGCTGAGTCAATTTAAAGCCGTGTCAGGACTGAACTCCAGGCTGTGGGCAGTTAACCTGCAATACTGCATTCATTTCATCACCAAATGGGCAATCTCTAAATTCAGTTAATAAAATAGACAATCATTGCAATGAAAAAACTCTTTACAGAGTTAAATCAGCTGGGCTTGCTCTTCTTGCTAGTAAAAAAAGTGGCTAAGGTCCCCATCTTGACTCCTAGCCAAACCCATTGAGGAGAAGCAACCTGTAGTAAAATTTAAATCTGTCCCATCGCTCTCCAGCTCCCATGAGCAACAGGGGATGAAAGAGAAAACAAGCTGTTTTAAGGAAAATGAGAGACAGACGGTGTGAAGGGGAGCAGGCGGGGGTGGTGATGATGGACATGTGCTGATGGAACAAACTGTACGGAGAGTGGGGAAGAACATGGATAAAGATGGGAACAGGAGATTTGTATGTCTCTAAGTTGGAAACAAAAGATGGTAACTGTAAATGAAGAGAAAGTGAGATGGAAACTCCTAATATTCTCTACTAATGCGTAAAAATTACAAGGCCAAGCATTCAGGCCCCAGGTAAACAGATGCAAGCAATGAACAGCAGAGATGAATGAAATGGTCCATCTTGTTTCAGCTCAAAATTGATTTTCTACGTGTTGGGGGAGGGTTAAAAACTGGCACAAACCTCACTATAATTTTCATGTTTGTCTCAATATACATATGCAGTGTATGTGTGCTTTTATTCCTCTGGATCGCTGTGCCTAATAACATATTTTTAAAAATGTAAAAATCTCCCTAATATCATGTACTCACATGTGCAGTTTTCCCTAATATCCTGTATGCAGGAGAAGCCCTAACATTTGGAATAAAATATCCAAAAAATTAATAGCATTTTAGCATATGTATTTGTACAGAAATGGCAAATGATGCTAGTTCACATTAATCTACAAACAAAATTCCATCTCCATTTCCATAAATCAGGACTGGCCATCATGGAATACTGTTTGAGCAAAATGCTAGAATAAACATATCCAGATGTATAGTCAGAGAAAAGAATTTAAGTCTTCAATGTATGGTTGAAACCTAATTCTAAGAGAGGATTTGGTGGGTTTGCCATTGTTAAAAAAGAAATCTAAAGAATTAGGGCCATCTGAGAAGATTATCTGTAATTTTGTGGGGTTTTTTGGTTTAGAAAGATATTAGGCAATCCATGCCCTGTTGCAGCCATTTCAGCAGTATTTCTTCACCTAAACAGAGAAACAAAAGGACCAAGGGTGGGCAAAAAAGGGATTGCAGCAAGTGTGACTTTTGATTCCTGTCAGCTTCCCCATTGAGTTTTCTTGTGAGAATTTGGCTTAGGAGCATTGGAAATCATCATTCCTCCCTCCCTCCAAGTGGCTGCTGCTGGGTGGGGGAAGAAGCAAGGGATTGCAAGACTGGCTGGGAAACTGTCAGAATTGAAAATGAAGATCACATGACTGCAGCAGAAACTCAGCAGGGCAGCATCATCCAGTAGTACTAAAACAGCCGCACTATTCCAAATTTCATTCTCTTGAAAATCATGGGTCTCATAGTTTGGATGCATTCTTTAAGCTACCCCATATGAAGAACCTTGGTTCAAAAATTACTGTATTGCCCTACGATGCACTATTTTACAGAGTTAAAGATCAGGATGAGTTTTAATAGCATATGGATTCTAATGTAGCTCAGGCACCTGGACGTATCAATTTATTCTTTAAGACAAACTTTCATAGCTTAGGAGCCTCCAATTTTTCCAAAACAGGTAACAAAGAGTCCATCCTTCTCAGCAGGATGGGAAATCCATTTTCTTCCTTCTTTTTCCCCCAAAGCCAGAAGAGTGCAGTGCAGAAATCAGTCACAAAGATTTGCATGAAGCATCAGTGGGAGGAGTCATAAAAATCAAGGGCACCTATAAGAGAATCTATCTCTCTTCTTGACTTTTTTGGCCTCGCCCACAGACATCCCTATGCATTGCTTCAAAGATTTCAATTGCATTGAAATCTGCCAATTTATTTATTTATTTTTATTTTGCCTTTAATTAGGAGACGAATTTTGAAGACAAGATTTCAATCACTAAATCAAGGCTATATATAGTTCATGGTTATCACACATTCAAAAAAGATCAGTTTAACAATTTCCTATTGTTAAAAGTTCAGTTTAACACACTACAGCTCCATCAACTTTCAGATTTTGTTGAAAACTAGGACTACAATCTTTTTTTCTTCTTTTGGTCAATGTGCCAGAAAAGTGCTATCTTGCAAAAAGGCTTCAATCATGCAGATTTCACAACTGGCTCAGAAAATATTGCACCCGTGAAGTGTGGCAAAGTATTTTGGCAGCAACATATAAAGTCAATTCTGAAAATATCACATCTGTGAAGAAGATATTCACACGGGGGTGGAGGAGAAAATACACACCTTCATTCTTGCAAGGACAAGGGACAGCAGCAGCTAAAGAAGAAAGTGTTACAGGAGAATGAAGTTGGCATCGTCACAATTAAATACTCAATTATAAACAAGATCAGTTTTTCCCAACCTCAGCCAGGGAATTCTGGTAGTTGAAGTCCAGACATCTTCAAGTTGCTAAAGTTGAGAAAACACTACTTTTAAGTAGAGAAAGTTTCAATTTAGAACAAGGGGATCAGGATTCTCAGCCAACAGGGAAATTTGAGAAATTATAATGCTAATATATCTGGTCAATATCAGAGTAATGAAGGCAAGCCTACAGTTTCAGCAGTAGCTCCACTTTGGGAGTTTGGTAAAACAAGAGCATAAGACTGCTGAGTGGACTTCCAAATATGGTGACAGAGTATCATTTGAGATAAGGGATTGGAATAAATCAGTGCAGATGGCTTGTTAGAATATTTTCTCTGAATCCAGATATAAATGAAGGAGATGGGAATGATTGTGGAGTGTCTGTGAAAGGAAGAAGAGTAGTGAGTCAGTTGTTATCTTAGAAATAATTCAGCCCAGTTGGGGAGAAATCGGGGAAAAGGCAACAACTCAAATTATTCAAAGCGAATCTGTCTTAATTCACTATAATTGAGGGATTCCTCTAAGGGTTTCCAAGATTCTGTATTTAACTCTATCTATCTATTTATCTATCTATCTACCCTATCTCTTTCTCTCTTTCCTTCCTTCCTTCCCTCCCTTTCCTTTCTTTTTTATAAATAACTCAAAATGGTGAACACACCTAATACTCATTGCTCCTCATTTTCTCCATAACTGTGTGAGATGGATTAGGCTGATGTGACTGGCCCAAAACCTCCCAGTTGGCTTTCATGCGTAAAGTGGGATTGAATTCCTGGTGTCCTTATTTTAATTTGGTGCCTTAACCATTAGAGCAAACTGGCTCTCTTATTAAAGATTCCCTTAATTGGTGTGGTTCTTTGGTTCTTGCTTGCTTGCTTGTGCCCAGTTGAGAAGGCATGACAGCACACAAGTAAAAAAGTTCTAGCTTTGGCCATAACCTTGGCTGATTTTCTAGCCATAACAGGATCTTTAGAAAGGAACACATTCAAAAGACAGCATTTTTGGAGTCCACTGGAATAGATTTCCTACAGGAATCGCTTCAAAATTCTCTCCCTCTGCAATTGAAACAGAACGAACTTTCATTAAGATGGTGAGTACAAATCACGGCCATAGATTGCAGTTGATCTGACAGTAAAAGCAAAGCAGGGAGAGTACATGGATTAAGTGTAACAAAAGGAGGCAAAATTAAATGGGAAAGTGTAACAGCTGTTATGGGTGGAAAAGAAGTTGAAAACAAACTATAGGAGGAAAAATGGAGACAAATCCTGAATCCAACATGTTTTACTGGGTGTTTCGAGGTTCAAAGCCCGTGTGTCTTAAAGATGACACTTCCCAAACTCCAGCATCATTCTTTGGAGGTGGTAATTCCTATTTTTCCAGTCCGCCGTTCTTAGCCCAGAAGTTTCTCTTACAGGGATGGGACATATGTCCATAATGTCCATTCCCAGCCTAACTGTGATCAATCCTCTAGACCATCTGTTCAGAGCTCATAGCAACAGCAATGGGTGTTGGACAGGCATCAGGACAGTAAGGATCTAAAAGAAGGAGAAAATAGAGGGTCATTGGGAATTTAATGTACTTCCTGATAAAACAGGTAATCTATCAAGAGCCTGACGAACAAGACCACAAACAAGGAGCAGACCCACAGTGACACTCTTGTTTTTTGACAGGAGAGGAAGAATCAAGGGCCATAACAAGGGGAGTGAGGATGAATCCATCTATTTTAGTTCATGGTTTGCACAACAGGCTTCATGTGTTCCACTTCACAATGACAGGAAGGGATTCTGACAGCCACCAGAAGATGTTTCCGGGTTGCTGGCAGCTTAGGGATTTCAGGCTACCCATCTCTGCCAAGGTTAGAGCACAGAATGTGGAATGCCTGGCTGCCTATTTTTGTGGTTAGAACCAGGGAACTCCGTCTTCTGAGGATACAGAAGAATCTGACAAGGCTTCGGAAATCAATTGAAGGCACAGCACTGCAGGCAGGAAGGTGTAGGCATGGGACCAGAGACTCCAAAATCACCTCCCAAAACAGAGAATGACAGCATTGGGCAGAAGTGAAAAAAAGAAGCACCTGAAAGGAAAATGTCAAGGTATTTAAATTTATAACTCGAACAGTGGGGGTTGGGTAATGAGTAAAAACCCACAGTTGGAGCTGATTGATTGAGGAGAGCCGGCTACTGCATGAGGCGATCTGAGCTGTGATTGGTCGGCTTGAGTGAAAAGAGGGCGTTTCCTTATTTCTCGCCTTTTTTGCCTTGTGTGCCCTGTATGCTCTCTGTGATTTACCTCATGAAATTCCTGCTGTGTTGATTTACCTGACTATGCTCCTGTTTTGCCTCCCCTATTTACTGCAATTAATTAATTAATTAATATATTTATATAAAAACTACATGTTCTTATCAACGTCTCTGACTCCATTTGGACTCGGGCTGCGCAAACGGCCTGTGCAATTCCCTGATAGAAAAGCTCCCTTGAAGTGAAGGTCTACTAAGATGCCATTTCTGAATAAACTTGCATCCTTGAGGAGATACAGAAAAAAAAAACTGATGGAGGGTTATAGCTTCCAGGATAAAGCTTGCCAATTGGAAGTAATCCAGTCCTGGAAACAATGACAGATAAATGTATTGGACTCATATTGGGGGGTTTTTTTGGGTTTTTTTTGGTGCCCTTTGGCAACTGAAACTTTTGCTGCTTACATCGCTGATTCTGCACATTTTAATCTAAACCTCCAATTCCTAACGTCTCATAAACAAGGAAGTCCATTGTGGTGATGTTGAAGAGTCAAGATGGTGATAGCTGTGTGATGTAAACCTGCCCATTTTACATGCACTGAGGCATTTGATGTGTAAAAATGGGCTGTGGCTTCATTTACACAACTGTAACAAATATTCTGACCCACCCACCCATCTGTCACAGATGCGCCCATTGATGAAAGAAAGATTAGCTTATTTATATTATCCATCTGATTCTTCACTAGGGACTGGTGAGCTTGAAAGAAAGCCTGTGGATCAATTAAAAACTAAGAAATTGAAGGTTAGAGAATCAAACCTTCTCCTATAATAAGAATTTACATGCAGCAGCCCTCACTACAAAAGAGGTGGGTAACTTTTCTGCCCCATTGACTACCTCTGGAAATAGGTTGGGGTCAAATTGATCTTATATAGGTCATCCTTGACTTACAACCATTCGTTTAGTGACCATTTGAAGTTACAATGGCACTGAAAAAAATGATTGACCATTTTTTACACTTAATGACTGTTGCAGCATTCCCTGTGGTCACATGATCAAAATTTGGACGCTTGGCAACTGACATATATTTATGTCAGTTGAAGTGTTCCCAGGTCATGTGATCAAGTTTTGCAACTTTCTGACAAGCAAACCCCATGGGGAAGCCAGATTCATTTAACGTGTTATTAACTTAACAACTGCAGTGATTCATTTAACAACTATGTCAAGAAAGGTCATAAATTGGGGCAAAAATCACTTAATAACGGTCTTGTTTAGCAACAGAAATTTTGGGCAACAGGTACAGGTAGTCCTCAACTTATGACCACAATTGAGCCCAACATTAAATGTGACAGGTAATTGAATTTTTGCCACATATTATGCCCTTTCTTGACCTGTACAACAGGATCTTGAAGAGGGAAAGGATCCTTTGAACACTCTTTCTCTAAATCTCTCCTCTTTTGCTAGTAATGATTGCTTGTTAATTCTTCATAATATAATATAACAACAGAGTTGGAAGGGACCTTGGAGGCCTTCTAGTCCAACCCCCTGCCCAGGCAGGAAACCTTACACCATCTCAGTCAAATGGTTATCCAACATTTTCTTAAAAATTTCCAGTGTTGGAGCATTTACAACTTCTACAGGCAAGTCGTTCCACTTATTAATTGTTCTAACTGTCAGGAAATTTCTCCTTAGTTCTAAATTGCTTCTTTCCTTGATCAGTTTCCACCCATTGCTTCTTGTTCTATCCTCAGGTGCTTTGGAGAACAGCCCGACTCCCTCTTCTTTGTGGCAACCCCTAAGATATTGGAACACTGCTGTCATGTCTCCCCTAGTCCTTCTTTTTATTAAACTAGACATACTCAGTTCCTGCAATCGTTCTTCATATGTTTTAGCCTCCAGTCCCCTAATCCCCTAATCTTCAGGAGTATCAGCTGAGTAAAAATAGGGGAAAAATAGGTATTGCTTCTGCAACGCATCTCCATGAAAGGCAAAGAAGGGCCAAATGCCAACATCTGTGTGATATAATTATGCAACTGCTACAGTTCAAGACATCGAACATTAGTATCTAAATCATGGCATATTCATGATGATGTCATCATGTATATATTGTCATTTTGGCACCATGGCGATTTGTTATGGAATCTACTCAGCTTCTGCCAGACAAGCTGGCTACAAACAACAGTTACAGATCCAAGTGACTCAATCAAGGGCAAAAGACTGAGTGCTAAGACGAAAAATAAAAAGGATTTCTGAGAGTATAAATCTGTATTAGATGAAGCTTGCATGCATACTCACCCATGAGAGCTTAGATGTGATTTTCTTAATTAGCACAAACAGCAAATGAACCATAAATGAACGTCAGAGATTGGATGTATATATTAGGCAAATCTGTGGCTGGCTAAACTATGATTCAGTGTATCACAGAAAAAGAACCACTAATGTTACAACATTCCTTTAGCCAGGTAATCAGAAAGAAAGTTCTATAATTTTCAAGCAAATTCAATCAACTTGATCATCTAGGCCAATGTTTTTCACTCTTGGCAACTGGAAGATATGCAAACTTAGCTCTCAGGCTGGTATAATGATATGCAAACTTCAGCTCGCCAGGCTGGTATAATGACTGAAGAATCCACACACCTTCAAGTTTCCAAGGTTGAGAAATGCCGATATAACATTACTTGGTGACTCTTCTATACACACCCCTCTACATATTAGCTCTTCCTTTTTCAGAGCTTTTTGAAGGTTCATGGCAATGATCTCAATCAACACAGAAAAGAAAAAAAAGCTCCCCTTTGGCATAATGTTTTGAAGAACTCTTGCATCTACTTCACTGCTGAATGGCCAGCACCTAGCAGCTGAAATGAAGGAGACTGAGACTGAGGGTGGAAAATCTCCCAAAACTAGGCTCTCCTTTCAGTGTGGCCAATTTATTATAGACAATCTTCAACTTATGACCCTTCGTAAATCATGAAGGTCATAAAGCAGATCATCACATTGACTGACCTGATTTTATGACCTTTCCTTGCAGGGGGTCATTAAGCTAACAGGGTGGTCGTAAAGTGAATGTATTTTTAGTGAACCCATTATTTGCTATGGACTGGTTTTTGCAGAAAAACAGAGGGAAATGTTGGTTTCTGGCCAAAACATTTAATCGTGGTCAAGTGACTAGAGATGGTGCAAATGGTCATAAATACAGGCCATTTGCCGAGTGCCCAAAATGTGGTCATGTGACCATGTGGGGAAGGCAACCATCCAAATTTCAAAACTGGATTGTAAGTAGTTTTTTGGGTGGGTCTGTAATAACTTCAAATGGTCTCCAGTTGTAAGTCAAAAACTACCTGTCTCTATTTCAGAGGCGATAGAGTTTTTGCACAACTTTGAGGTAGGAGGGGAAGTTTAAGAAGAAAAGTTGTAGACAGCCAAATTCCTCTTCAGGACTAAAAATCTGGACATGCTTGGGTTTTTTTTAATCAGGGGGTAGACTTCTCCAAGTCTCTTCCTTGCTTAGTTCCTGACCTTTGTTTCTTTGTGGAATTGAGCCCGGCTTTCCTCAGGGACAATGCTGTAGGGTATGAAAATGTCCAAATGATAGAGGTCAGGATGTCCCCGTAGCACAATACGGTCTTCTCCAAGATCCAGCTCAAGATTTCTCACTGAGATCTGTAGTGGTGAAGGAAAAGAGAAAAACACACTCAAAAAATGCAATCAGTCCCAGCACCCGGGCTAGAGTTGGAACAGTAAGTGCTTCCCTGTAAACCCCATGCTACGGAATTACCATTTCAGGGAGGGAGATCTTTGCCACTAGACGATTGGGGTGATTGGCTGAAGGCTCCACAACTATGGTGAATTCAGGAGTTGCAGCAGAGCTGAGAAAAGAGCAGAGCAGACTTAAATTAGATAAGGAGAGCCGTGTCCAAGGCAGATCGACAACCACTGGCAAGAGCAGAATTTGAATGACTTTTTGTGGGGCAAAACTGGATAGGAAATGAGGAGAGATGGAACAGGTTAGATAGCACATCTGCACTCCATACCACAACATTTTAGTGCTGGTCCCCTCATTGTATACTAAGTGCAATTGGGGAAAAAGAAAATCCATATGCTACAATCCAACTATTTAATCCAGTGTTTCTAAAAGTTGGCTTGAAGATATATGCACTTCAATTCCCATGGCTAGTTAGGGAATTCTGGGAGTTGAAGTCCACACAACCTCAAATTGCCAAGGTTAAGAAACACGGTTAAGTGACTCATGCCCATTTTACAACCTTCTTTGACATGGTTGTTAAATGAATCACCTAAATCAAATCTGGCTTGTCCCATTGACTATGCTTGTCAGAAACTTGCTGGGAAGGCTGCAAAATGGCAATCACAAGACCCTGGGAGGCTGCAACTAGTTTAAATATATGCCAACTACCAAGCATCCAAATTTTGATCATGTGACTGAAAGTGTGAGAACAGGTCACACTTAATAATAGTAACCTTGAAGATCTAGTCCAACCCTCTGCATAAGCAGGAGATCCTATACCATTCCAGACAAATGGCTGTCTAGTCTCTTCTTAAAAGCCCCCAATGATGGAGCACCCACAACTTCTGAAGGCAAGCTGTTTCACTAGTTAATTGTTCTCACTTTTAGGAAATTTCTCTATAGTTCTAGGTTGGTTTTTTCCTTGATTAATTTCCATCTGTTGCTTCTTGTCTTGCCTTCTGTTGTTTGGAAAATAGATTGACCCCACCAAATATTGGAACACTACTATGTCACCCCTACTCCTTCTTTTCAGTAGATTAGACAAACCCATTCCTGTAAATGTTCTTCATATGTTTTAGCCTCCAGTCCCCTAATCATCATTGTTGCTCTTTTCTGCACTTTTCAGAGTCTTAACATCTTTTTTATAATATGATGATCTAATTGGATGCAGCATTCTAAGTGTAGCCTTACTAAGGCTTTACAACACAGTACTAATACTTCACATGATACTTTTTTCAGTGCCACTGTATTTTTAAACAGTCACTAAACAAACAGTTGTAAGTCAAGGGCAACCTACAAAAAGGCTAACAAAAGAAAGTCCTTCTGGGATTTTCATCTCCTTTTGCCAAACCATGCTGGAGCCCAAAATCCCACCTAATGGTTTTCTTAACTGTCAAGGTCATTATGATTATTTTTGTTCTAGTTCCAAACCTATTCTTCTGGACACATTATACAAAGACCCAGCTTTCCAGAGAAATCTGTAAGGCTAAGCAAGATGGAAAGAAAAACAGAAAGACCAATAGCAACGTGGGATACAACGTCCTAGACAATATCTATCCATGTTGTCACTAAAAATCAATGTTGAGATGATGGCACATAATGAATTAATTAATTATAAGATCTATTCTGCCTTTATCAGATATGTGGGCAAACAAGCAAAGATTCTGCCGTGCCAGTTTCACCACTATCCAGAATTGGCAAAAGTGAGTTTAACTAGAATGGATGAACCTCAGGGTCAAAAGTCTTATTCCAGATCATATTAAATCCTGAAAACATATAAAATTAATGTAAACCGCTTTAAATCTTGATTGCAAAAGATTCAATTTTTGTAACAGCGTTGTCAAAGCCTGGAATATCTTACCCGATTCAGTTGTCTCAGGTACTAACTTTCACAGCATTAATTCCAATTTAACTTCAGTGGACCTCATTCCATATTTAAGAGATTCCAAAAGGGGCATACGTAAATGTTCTAACATGGATGACAGGCACGTTAATGTTAACATTTTAACATTTTAATTTTTTTTATTTTCCTTGTTCTAATTTGTAATTCTTGTTTGACAAATGAATGAACAATGAATATGCTATCTAGAAACCTTGGAGATGATATCCAGAACAGCTAGAGAGAATTTTTGGGGGGAAAAGATGTGTGTGGGAGATCTAACAGCACAAGAAGGTGGTTTAGCTTAAACCCACCCCCACTCAAAAAAACCACACCTGCTCTGTATTTCCTGGATGATGGGCTTGGATTTAGTGCGGATATTCTGTTCCGATATGGAGCCCATAAACTTCCTGTTCTTCAGAATCCGCCAATCTGAGAAGGAATACAAGCAACTGTTGGTTACAGAGGTAACAAAATGAAGGAAGAACAAGGCAATGCTGCCAGAATCCCTTTAAGATTGCTTCTATTCAGGGAACCACCCCACCCGCCAAACAAATGCTCTCCTCGCTACATTTCTTATTTTCTGTACCTTGATTGCTGATGTCTATCTTGTACTTCTCTGACAATCCTTCCATGGCTATGGTAAGGAAGAATTCTTTGAGAAATTGGTTGCTCTTGACAATGGCAGAGATAGGAAAGAAAATTGAGAAAGTTTAAGCCCCCTTTTCCCATGACTATGTTAAAAAAAAGGTTTGAAAATTGCTTTCCCCAGTAAAATCTTGTGTGTCTTGGGAGCACACTCAGATGCGAGTATTGTCAGTGCAAACCACCAGCATTTACATTGGGGAGGTCATACATTCAGCTTTCTGTTGAGCTGAAAAAGGCAACTGGATGAGCACAGGAAGGGAAGATCCCAAACTCCTATTAAATAAGACTCACCTCCATCCTATTAAAAAAGTTGGTGTTGATGGTGACATCGTAGGCTGTGCAACCATTACCACCTGAAAGGATGAAAGAAACATTAAGCCGATTCCTAATAAGGACAATTCTTCCTTACGTCCACAATGCACATAAAATGTGCATTGTTTTTAGTTGCTAGTTGTTCTTGAAGGGATACAATTACATGGTATTATCTCCATGAAAAGGTCCCTATATAAATCCATTCCATATGAAAAGCAATAGAAAAAAAGTTTGTTTTTTCAACACTATTTCCTTTTCAGTCAGGATGGTTAGAAATGGGTATAATATTGCATTTGTATTCTGTTGTAAATTTTCTGCAGAGTATAGGATAGATTCAGAGTAATCTACACAACCACCAAAAGTAGGCAACAATGATGTTGTTCCCTGTGATTTCCAATTGCACCTCTGTGAAGTGCCTGAACTGGGAAGTCTGAGAGCAACTTAGAAGTAATTCTGAGTGACTTCCAGTATCTGTTAGTGCCATCCTCACCTTTGCCAAAAATGGTTTTGTTGCTCTCAGCCCTGCCAGATGTGCAGACCTAAAGAGCAATAGGGCATTCAGTTAGGTAGATGGAAAACAACTATAATATGGCTTACATTTACATCCACCTGGCCCACTGGTCTGGGAAGACAGAGATTATTAGAGGTTGAATCGATTAGAGATGCACATCTGGTGGGACCACGAAAAACGGCCTTCTCAGTGATGGCCCCTTTTGTATAGAACATCTTTCTCCCTAAGATATGGCTGGCCCCCAACCTATTGCTTTTCTAAAAGGCCCTAAAACATAGTTTTGTCAGTGGAGATGTCCGTCTCTAATGAAGATGGAGCTGATCAAGTAGCTATTTTGATTCTGTTGTTGCTGCTATGGGGAGTAGAGTGCTTTTTTATGGAGTTTTTCTTATGTGGCGAGTTTTTAAATAGCACTAGCAATAGCACTTAGACTTATATGCTCCTTCATAGTGCTTTACAGCACTTTCTACGTGATTTAGAGAGTCAGCATATTGCCTGCAACAATCTGGGTTCCCACTTGGACCTCGAAAGGATGGAAGGCTGACCTTGAGCTGGTCAAGATCGAACTCCAGGCAGTACGCAGAATCAGCTGCAATACTCCATTGTAACCACTGCACCACTACAGCTCCCGCTTTATAAATGTTATGACACCTGGAGTCACCTATATGTGAATTGGGCAGCTACTGTATATAAATTTGTTTAATAATAAGACAATTCATAGTTTGTACCATCATCTCAGCACCAATCAATTTTCTAATGAGCTGACAACTCACTCTTGTCCACTTCTGCATGGGGCTCCCCCAGACTCATGGGGACGCGGAAGGTGGAGGCATTCTCTGACTCGATGAGGCAAGCCAGCTCTTCGTTGGTTAGGTCGGGTGGCGAAGGGATGTGTGGGGACCTGCAGACATTGACAAAAACCTTCTCACCAGAACTTGTGTGGGTTTTAAGGCAGAATCCTAGGCAGGGAAAAATGGTACAAAATGAAGGTGTCACACATGCAGCAAAAACTAAAAGTGATAATATCCTTCTTGTGATTTGGCAGACCAAATTTCTTTCCATCTTATTGTAGGATTCAAATATGCAGCAATGTGATACAAGTGGAAATTGAACCCATCCACCGCCAACTAGTTCTACTGAAATAAAGCAAGGAAAGCCTCTTTGTGTACAAATTCAGAATGTCCCGGATCAGTAAAACTGTGGACTCTATAAAACATTATAGATTAGGCTTAGTTGAACAATCCCTAGCTTACCCTATCCTACCTTACTCTACTCTGCCTCTGTCCCACCCACAGCAACATAGCAACTGGAACTGATTTTTTTTTTTTTTGCTTTCCAAGTTTCCCTACAAAGCTTTTCCTCTTTGCTGTATTTAAAACTCTTTCCCCCTTTTTGATACTATTTTTTTTCCTAGTGCACCCTAGGAATATCATGTAAAGTTATTTTTGTAACAGTTTTTTTTTTAATTCAGTGTAGAATATAAACATAGGTAGTCCTTGATTTATGACTGGTCATGTTTGACGTTACAAGGGACCTTCCCAGAACTACTGACAGTCTTTTTTCAAAGTTACAATGGTTGCACCCTCCCCATGGTCACATGATCGCATTTTGGGGGCTTGGCTATCAGCTCATTTTTATGTCCCTTTGCACCGTCCTGCAGCCCCGTGACAGCAATTTGCTATGTTTTTGTTTCCCCATTGGGAAAAATAGATTCACATAAAGACCATAGCATTTAACAACTGGTGCAAAACTATAAAAAAAGAGAAAGAGAGAGAGATCCATTCAAGTGATGCCCCAACTTACGAACATAATTCTGGGCTTAATTATAGTGGTAAGTCAAGGACTACCTTATTATTCTCTTATTCATAACTTTTTCCCTTTCCCTGTTCACTTTCAGATCATAATATCCCCTATTATCTCACATCCCTCTTGGAAATCAATAAAGGATGGATGGAGAAACAAACAAGAGAAAGAAGCAAATTGTTGGGGAAATGAGCAAATGTTGCCATAGAATAGGAAAGGTGAACAGTTTCTCATTTCTATGTAGATATGAGAAATCTTCTCCAATATCTTAGACCTTTTTCACATTCCTTTTATTTCCTTGGCATGCCACCTTTTTCTGCAGTATTTTTTTTTTTACCTGGAAGGGGACGGATGGGCTTGGATTCTGCTGGAGAAGGCACGGAGCCCTGGATATTCTGGGCTGCCTAGAGAAGAGAATGATTGGATGTGTTTATGAATTCTGCATGCCCCAACCTGTCAGCAACCACACTCATTTATATTTTTTCCTTTTTTTTGATGGCTAAAAGAAACCTATTGGGGGGCCTATTGGGTTCCTCAAACCTACTGGGAGGCAGTTCTACTCTGGAGGTGGTTGCTAAATTAACAATAGACCTCAGCTCCGCCCCTCACTCGCTGCTCTCATTCGGCCATCTTTTTTTTTTTTTACAAGTCATATCAATGTTTTTTTCTTTTTCTTCGTATGCTTTATTGTTCCATTACTTTACTATTTAAACTTCCTTTTTATTTAATTTAAACTTCCTTTTTATTTCTTGTTTTTGTTTGTAGTTGTGAGCTGCCTAGAGTAGCCCCATGGCAAGATAGAGGGTTAATAATAATAATAGTAATAATAGTAATAAATAACCCGTATCAACTATCAGCACCAGTCAATAATATTTGTGATACATTTTTAAATGTTCAGTTGACTGAGTTTCATGTTTAATGAATAAAAGTTTATAATAATAATAATAATAATAATAATAATAATAATAATAATTCATCTCATTCTCTACAAGCGATCAGACTAATTGTCCATCTGATCATACCTGCAAGGGCGAGTTGTTGAGAAAAAAGTTGAAAAGAGAACAAAGCCACTTTAACCTGGAATTTTGGAAAGTATAGATCAACACTTTTGGTACATGTCATGTGTAGAAAAGCTGCCATTGTGCATCATTATTAAACAAGCACAGTCATTAAACAGTGGATACAGAAGAAGATACCACGCAAAGGCTCTAATGCCAATTACAGTGGAGTTCCAGACTTCTCCCAACATTACCAACTACTTGTAAAACTGCATACATATGCTAAATTGATATCAACTTCATCTAGGGCAGAGTTTCACAATCTTTTTGGCTTTGTGGACCAATGAAGGGGAGAGGGGATGATTTCGCATGAGCAGCAGACAAGTGTGTGCCTACAGCTCCATTTGCACGAGCGGTGGCATGCACATCTGCCGCTTGCTCAAGTGGGGATGCGCATATATGCACCCGCCACTTCCACAGCCCTGTTCTGAATGTCTCAAGGCCTGGAAGTGGACCATGGCCAGGGGTTGAGGACTCCTGACCTAGTAAAGAAAAGAGTAAAGAAAAGTACAATAATTACAACATACAGCAATTACTACTGAGAAAAGTAATAACAATTTTAATTAGGAATGACATTTGAGCACATTTTAGCTCCTTCATAAAAATGTGCTGTCTTGTTCATGACAGGTATCTGTCTAATCTCTATTTCACTAAAAGGTAAACCAACTGCCACTAGAATCAGAGAAACAACATACCTTTGTAGGATCACGATGGCTTTACTACTGAGAGTCTGGAATTGCCTATAGATAACTCCTTCTTGCTTAAAAATCTGTACTGACCAATTGGCCCCCATCTTCACCCATATTTTCAATAAATCACTAGAGATGTGCTATGTTCCTTCTTGCTTCAAATGCTCTACTATCATCCCAAGGAACTGAATGACTACAGACCAGTTGCTCTAACATCTGTAGTCATGAAAACCTTTGAAAGGCTAGTGCTGTCCCACTTGAAAACCATCACGGATCCGCTGTTAGAAGCCTTGCAATTTGCATACCGAGCAAATAGATCAACAGATGATGCTGTTAATATGGCTCTGCACGACATCCTACAACATCTTGAATCTCCAAAGACCTATGCAAGGGTCCTCTTTGTAGACATTAGTTCAGCATTCAACACCATCATTCCAGACACCCTTCTAACTAAGCTAAACCAGCTATAGGTATCTGAACAGACTTGTAAGTGGATCACAAGCTTCCTAACAAACAGGAAACAACAGGTGAAGCTAAGCAGAATCACATCAAATACCTATACAATTAGCACAGGAGTCCCCCAAGGCTGTGTGCTCTCCCCACTTCTCTTCTCTCTGTATACCAATGACTGCATTTCAAATGATCCATCTGTTAAACTATTGAAGTTCGCAGATGACACAACAGTGATCGGTCTCATTCAAGACAATGCTGAATCCGCATACAGATGGGAGGTTGAATGACTAGCCTCGTGGTGTGACCAGAACAATCTGGAACTGAATACACTCAAAACTGTAGAAATTGTGGTAGACTTTAGGAGAAACCCTTCCATACTTCCACCTCTTACAATACTAGACAATACAGTATCAACAGTAGAGACCTTCAAATTTCTAGGTTCTACCATATTGCAAGATCTAAAATGGACAGCTAACATCAAAGACATTATCAAAAAAGTACAACAAAGAATGTTATTTCAGTGCCAACTCAGAAAGCTCAAACTACCCAAGGAGCTGCTGATCCAGTTCTACAGAGGAATTATTGAGTCTGTCATATGAACCTCTATAACTGTCTTGTTTGGTTCTGCAACCCAACAAGACAGACACAGACTTCAGAGGATAATTAGAACTGCAGAAAAAACAATTGCTACCAACCTGCCTTCCATTGAGGACCTGTATACTGCACGAATCAAAAGAGGGCTGTGAAAATATTTACAGATCCCTCTCATCCCGGACATACCCTCAAAACCACGCTATAGAGCACTGCACACCAGAACAACTAGACACAAGAACAGTTTTTTCCCGAATGCCATCACTCTGCTAAACAAATAATTCCCTCAACACTGTCAAACTATTTACTAAATCTGCACTACTATTAATCTTTTCATCATTCCCATCACCTATCTCCTTCCACTTATGACTGTAACTTTGTTGCTTGTATCCTTACAATTTATACTGATATTGTTTTCTGATTGCTTAATTGTGGCCTATGACTATCATTAAGTGTTGTATCATTAAGTGTTAAATTTGTACCCCATGACTATCATTCTTGATGAAGGTATCTTTTCTTTTATGTACACTGAGAGCATGTGCACCAAGACAAATTTCTTGTGTGTCCAATCACACTTGACCAATAAAAAATTCTATTGTATTGTATTGTATTGTATTGTATTGTATTCTATTCTATTCTATTCTATTCTAGATGCATAATTTAATTTAAAATCATAGTTCTATCAAATTGTGACAGCAATAGTCTTGAACAAGAAATGAAGATGTCCTTTGAAAAATTGTTTCTGACAAGAGCCACGTAGCCTTATCTATATATACCTGTTGAGATGGTTCAGAGACAGCCCATCCACCCTTTGGATGCCCATCAAAAGAAGTGGATTGTTGCAATATTTATGGCCCCCAAGACTACCAATGGTTTCCATAACACTTTTTGGAGCTCCTAATCTCCTCTGACTTAAATTGTTGAAAAATGATGGTATGCTCCTCCTTTGAAGGAGGAAAAAACTAAAAAATGTCATGTGAACTATAAAATAGGAATGTCAAAGCTAAAAAGCCAAGGGCCTCCTTAAACCTCCTTCAATGTACCATGCACACCCACACCACAGCCTTCAGACCACTCAAAGACATCACATTAAAAAGTCAACATTTCAATTTAATGTGACAGGAGGGGATAAATAACTGAATAGTTAAGGTGGGAGTATATTAAATTGGATGGATTTAATTTACAGGAATATTAAATGTTTTATAAAATCTGGATCAGGCTCTCCCTCACTGAATTTCTACTGTAACCTTATTCTGCTCTCTTATTGCAGGAGTCCTGCTTCTGCTGCAAAACAACCCAACATTTTTCTTAAATACGAGAGAAACTGTCCTCAACACACCTGAAGTAAAAGGCGATTGAATTCCTCCTCCTCTTGTCCTCCTTGTAATTCGGCCGATAACAGCGACTTATCTGTAACTGATGCCATGCTTAAACCGTTGGTCCCAGTAGAGTCTACAAAATGAAGGAAGGTTTAAAAACCAAAATTTAGAAAAAAGGTGACAAACTATAAATCAGATTTTCATACCTCGGACCTGTCAAGATGTTTTGGACTATTATAACCATAGTTATAATAGTCCAGGTTTACAACCACAGTTGAGCCCAAAATTTCTGTTGCTAAGTGAAAGAGTTAAGTGACTTTTGCTTCATTTTATGACCATTCTTACCACAGTTGTTAAGTGAACTGTTGCAGTTGTTAAGTTAGTAATACGGTGAAGTGAATCTGCCTTCCCCTGGACTTTTCTTATCAGAAGGTTGCAAAGAGTGATCACATGACCCTGGACCACTGCAGCCGTTATAAAGATGAGTCAGTTGCCAAGCATCTGAATTTTGATCACATTACCATGCAGATGCTGCAACAGTTGCAAGTGTGAAAAACAGTCATAAATCATTTTTCTAGCGCTGTTGTAATTTTGGACAGTCACTAAATGAACTGTTGTAAGTTGAGGACCACCTATAGTAGAAAATTAAGGGTGTTGTTATTCAATAGCGGGGTGAAATCTAAATTTTTGCTACTGATTCTGTGGGCGTGGCTTGGTGGGCATGGCTTGGTGGGGGGTCATGTGACTGGGTGGGCACGGCTATGTGACTGCGGGATCAAAAGACAGAAACTCATTAGCAATGCTGGAACAGGGTTGGACTAGATGACCTCCAGGTCCCTTCCAACCCTGGATTATCCTCTGAAGCTGCCTCTAGTACCAGGTTTGTACTCCTTCCTTCCTCTCCTCTTTCCTTCCTTCCTTTCCTTCCCTGCCTACTTCTTTCTCTCTCTCTCTCTCTCTCTCTCTCAAAAACGCCCCCCCATACCCCATTTTACCTCCCAGCAGGCTTTCCTGATAGCCAAACCACAAAACAGGGGAGGGGGGGAGTCCATTTTTCCTCCTAGCAGGCTTCAGGGAAGCTTCAGGGAAGCCTGCTGGGAGGAAAAATGACACACACACCCGTTTTTTGGTTTGGTTAGCAGAGCCTGATGGGAGGAAAAATGCACACACACACACACACCTGTTTTTTGGCTAGCACCTAGCTGAGCTGTGCGATCATCAGAGGCTTTTTTTTTTTACTTTTAAAAGCATTTTTTCAGCTGAAGAAAAAATGCTTTTAAAAGTAAAAAAAAAATCTTTGATGACTGCGTGGCTCAGCTGGGCATGGGGAGGGAGGCAGGGATTTTTGCTATCTGTTCTCCGAACCATCCGCCGCCATCGCTACTGGATTGAGCGATCCGGTCCGAACCGGGAGCATTTCACCCTGTTCAATAGGCCATCCTGATGTTACTAAGTTAGACAAAACTTCATTGAGATCTTGGGTCAGGAAGAAAATTGCCTAAAAGACAGGGACTGATTTTTTAAATTGATTATGAAAGATGCAGCGAGGAAAGTCTATTAGGATGGACTCTCAAGAAAAAGCCATTGCTTATCCATCCTTCCCTAGAGGTCTAGAACACAGCCGCTATGTTTCCTGCATATAATGGCAGTAGAGTAACAAGGCAGAGCCATTTTACTGGAATGGTTAAGGTATCAGGCTAGAAACCCAAGGACAGTGAGTTCTAATCTTACCTTGCTGAGTAATGTTGGACCAGTCACTTTCTGTCAGCCCTAGGAAGAAAGCAATGGCAAACCACTCTTGCAAAACTTCACCAAGAAAACTCCAGGGACTTGTCCAGGCAGTCTCTGAGAACTGGACAAAAGGAGGTGGGGAGGCAGAAATGCTGAAAGATTTGACAAACAAATCTTTGTCAAATCTTGGCAAAGGATAACAAAGAGGTTTAGAGACCCTTGAAAAATAATAGAAGAATAAATGATATATTTTTGTTTTTAAAATAGCCCAAAGCCCTTTTTTTACTTCTGATATTGAAGACCAATGCAGCCACCTCATAGAAAAGTTACCAAAATGTTAAAATTGCAATTCCAGTCCATAGAAGAAAATCACAGAAGATCCAGGCATATCGAACTGGTACATTCTTTCATTCTTTGTACCACCCAAACCAGCCTCCAACTGATAGCAATAACAAACTTATATATTGCTTCATAATGCTTTACAGCACTCTCTAAGTGGTTTACAAATGTCAACATATTGTCCCCAACAATCTGGGTCCTTATTTTACCAATCTTGGAAGGATGGAAGGCTGAGTCAACCTTGAGCCAGTCAGGATCTAACTCTTGGCAGTGGGCAGAGTCACCGTGCAATGCTGCTTTCTAACTACTTGTGCCATCATACCACCACAAATCTTCTGATCCTATTGGCCTTGCTGTTTAACTCCATTATTTATGGCAGTAATTCTCTATCTGTGATTCGCAGATCCCTGAGGGGCTGCAATGTCAACCCAGGAGGTCTGTGAAAGCTTGAAGAAATGTTATGATTTAAATTTCGAGTTAAGTCTTGGAGATCTGTGGCAACAGTCCATGGACACAAAAGATATTTCAAGGGAGTTTGTAGTGAAGAAAAGGTTGAGAACTACTGATTTATGGCATCAACATCTCCCTTCCTTCCAAGAAAATTTTAAAAAAACCACCTTTCTTTTTTCAGTCTTACAGTATCGTTGCAGCGCTAGTCAAGCAACTAGTTAATTATTACTTAGCAACCTAAATAAATAGAATAAAAACTCTATTACAATCTGGCTATACTCTATAGCTATCTGAATTTTTTTCCTTTTGCTCCTACCTGTTACTAAAAGATCTGACCCTCAAATGAAACTAAAACAGCAAAATCCTACAAGCCATGTTAGCAATTTGAATCTGTCATCTCCTCTTAAAAACCTCAATAAGTTGGCAGACAGCAAACATGACTTGGTATTAATTATTTAAATATAAACATAATTTTTATTAAGGAAAAAATATGAATTAAAAAAACTACAGATGAAAAAAAGAAAAAGATACAAAAAGATCAGAAAAAAAGTGACAAACAGTAAAAGTTAAGAATAGGAAAGAAAAAAGAAAAGTATCTAAAGAAGCGACTTGTGATTTTTTTTAGGGTAGTTACAAACATAATTATCACCAGTTTTGCCTTTCCAAATTATATATTATCAGTTCAATTTGTCAATTTTCCTCAAAAAGTCCATTAAAGTCTTTTATAAAAAGACTTTAATGGACTTTTTGAGGAAAATTGACAAATTTTTATAAAAAGTGTGACCCGGTATCAACATATAAATCACATTACTGTAAATCAACTTTTGCACTATTCGAACTCACACTAATCAAGACATCTATTTGTACAGTTTACACACCCTACACGACTGTTAAGTGAACGACACACACTTGTAATTTTGTCATTTTGAAATTGCTACCTCTCAGTAAAACACTGCTTTTCCAGCCCACATACAATGGAGAAGCAATGCATGTCTCCATGCGCTAATCTTTGCTGTATTCTTTACAGAAATGGGATAACGAAAAAGAACAGCAATCGGGAACAGCAAAAATAACGTTTTAAAAATTCGCCTGGGCTCCGCTTTTTACTCACACCCTATAGAAAATGTGCTGTAGAGATAAAGCAAGTTTCCTTTGCTTGTGGGGTTAATTAAATTGAAACACGCTCACTCACACCTAAGCACGGGGCTTTGTGCAACGAATTCCACCCTCTCGGTTCACTGAGAGACGGGACGGAAAGACGCACCGCCCAATTTACAGAAACTCCCTGTTCGTTGCGTTACATTCAGCCGGAAGATGCTTTATAGACCTCAAGATAAGCATAGACTTACAAATATACAGAAGTGAGTCATACCGGCAATGTCAAGACAAAACTCCTTGATAGAATAGAATAGAATTTTTTATTGGCCAAGTGTGATTGGACACACAAGGAATTTGTCTTGGTGCATATGTACATAAAAGAAAAGATACATTCATCAAGGGACAACATTTATTAATAATTTCTATGTCTATGTTCATCTGGCATTGCTTTGGGACTGGAATTTATCCCAATAACTGCAGAAAAAACAATTGCTACCAACCTGCCTTCTATTGAGGACCTGTATATGGCACAATATACTGTATACTGTGAGGCCCTTGGACTGCAAGGCGATCAAACCGGTCAGTCCTAGAGGAGATCAGTCCTGACTGCCGGATCCTGAAGGTGAAGGCCAGATCTTGAAGATGAAACTGAAATACTTTGGCCACCTAATGAGAAGGAAGGACTCACTGGAGACGAGCCTAATGCTGGGAAAGATTGAGGGCAAAAGAAGAAGGGGACGACAGAGAACGAGGTGGCTGGATGGAGAAACTGAAGCGTGAGCTTAAATGGACTCCAGATGATGATAGAGGATAGGAAGGCCTGGAGGAATGTTGTCCATGGGGTCGCAATGGGTCGGACACGACTTCTCAACTAACAACAACAAATATTGCACGAGTCAAAAAGAAGGCTGTGAAAATATTTACAGACCCCCCCTCACATCCTGGACATAAACTGTTCCAACTCCTACCTCAAAACGACGCTATAGAGCACTGCACATCAGAACAACTAGACACAAGAACAGTTTTTCCCCGAACACCATCACACTGCTAAACAAATAATTCCCTCAACACTGTCAAACTATTTACTAAATCTGCACTACTGTTAATCTTCTCATCACCCATTTTCTTCCATTTATGACTGTATGACGGTAACTTTGTTGCTTATATCCTTACGATTTATATTGATATTGATTGGTTCCTGATTGCTTATCTGTACCCTATGATTATCATTAAGTGTTGTAAGTGTTGTACCTTGATGAAGGTATCTTTTCTTTTATGTACACTGAGAGCATATGCACCAAGACAAATTCCTTGTGTGTCCAATCACACTTGGCCAATAAAATTTTTTATTCTATTCTATTCTGTTCTGTTTTATTCTATTCTATTCCTGATAGCGTCACCTCCATATTATGTAACCAGAGAGGCATTTTAAAGAACTATTTATTTAGGAAATGCTTTAGCTAATTATAGTATAAAGCAGTGTTATGTACTGTCTATTGTGTATAGTTGTCAGTTGATGTTCTCATTCTGGTCCTCTGTTGGAGCGGGAAAATGCTCTCTCCTAATTGGTTGTTTGGCTGAACAGTTACATATAAAAGGAGCTGTGTCAGCCAGGGAGACAGTTTTGCCTCATAGCAGTATTGAATAAAGAACTTGTTAGAAATCAATCCAGCCTCGCCTCCATTCTTCGCCCAGAACTTAACACTAGCAATGAGGATGGGATCGAATGAAAACTGAGGTTGCAAAGAGCTGATCACTGCGAGCTACCCACTCAGAACTGAATCACCGGAGCTGATCCACAGTTGCTGCCACTTCATTGACCATTGATCATCCTCGGTCTCTTGGGAAATGGCTGCACTACTGCCTTTTGCCTCATGCAACCCAGTCTCTGAGACATGGGACTCCTACATTGCTCGTTTCGACTGCTTCCTCGACTTTGCTGAGATTACCGATGACAGGAAAAGGGTGCTTTTCCTAAACTTTTGCAGCCCAGAGATCTTTGAGACAGCCAGGGTCCTCCTTGCTCCACTGGCCATTCAGTCTGTGCTGTGGGATGTGCTGCAGAGCAAGCTACGGATTCACTATGCGCCCAAACCTTCACGAATCGCATGTCGGCATGCTTTCCATCATCGGACTCAGGCTGAAGGTGAGTCCATCAACAAATATGTTGCCACACTTCGAAAGGCAGCCCTGTATTGTGAATTCAGGGATTTATTTATTTATTTATTGTATGAAAAAGTTTTATTTTTACATTCATGTCCAATAACATATTTAATGTACAGACATATACAATTAATCGGGTCTGCCCAGTCACCACCCCCTCCCTTTAACTCTCTTCCCCTCTCTACCTTCTTCTACTTTCCACAACCTTCCTCACCTTCTCTTATCTACATCCTCTCCTCCCTTGCCCCTACTCCTTTCTTCTCCCTCTTCTATCTCTTTCTTCCTTCCTCTTTCCCCTTCCTCCTCCTTATCCTCTCTTCCTCCTCTTCTCTTTCCTACCTCCTTCTCTCTTCTCCTTTCTCCCTTTCCACCATTCTGAAATGGTAGCCGGGAAGACCCGACCTTACATTAATTATACATCTTCAATCATCCCTGTACATTAACCATCAATCCATTAATCCATTTTCTAACCTCATCCCCCCCTTTATTACCCTCCCCCTTACCCCCCTCCCCGCCGAGACTTCGCAGAACAAAATGCGGGGTATCAAAACTAACAATCATAATCCAAAATAAATCTTAAATTATAATCTCTTGTCACTCCACCCATCATCACACTCTCAATTCCCCTCTCCTTTAAACATATATCTAATACATATATCTAATACAAAACAATTCCTAATTTTACTCATATGCTATTTGATATTTTTTTATCTGATACTTATTTTGAATATAATCAATCCACATTTTCCATTCTAAAATATATTTTTCTTGTGTATAGTCTTTCAAATATGCAGAAATTTTTGCCATTTCTGCCAAATTTGATACTTTAAGTATCCATTCTTCAATTGTAGGTACTTCTTCTTTCTTCCAATATTGAGCAATCAAAAGTCTTGCGGCAGTTATTAAGTTCAAGATCAATTTAGTCTCTATAGCTGTACAATCCATAATTATTCCTAAGAAGGAAAACTGTGGAGTAAACTTAATCTTATTTTTCAAACTGTTCTGCATAATCCACCATATTTAATCCAAAATGCTTTAACTTTTTTGCAAGTCCACCATATATGATAATAAGTGGCATCTTCACCATCACATCTCCAACATTTAGCCTGTACATTGGGGTACATACATGACAACTTTTTGGGGTCTAAATGCCATCTATAAAACATCTTATAAAATTTTTCTCTCAAATTTTGCGCTTGTGTAAATTTAACATTCCTCACCCAAATTCTTTCCCATGTTTCCAACATTATAGGCTGTTGAAAGTTTTGTGCCCACTTAATCATGCAATCCTTAACCAGTTCGGTCTCTGAATCTATTTCTACTAATGCATTATACAACCTCTTAATATGCTGTTGACCTTGATCTCTCATTTGTTTTAACAAATTATCCTCAGTTTGCTTAATACCTATTTTCTGATCTAGTTTCCATCTAACTTGTAATTGCCCATATTGAAACCATGTATAATTTTTACCTTCTTCCCCCATCTTTTCTTTAGATTTTATGAATTCAGGGATTTAGATGACGCTCTCTTGGACAGAGTGATCTGTGGTGTGAGGGATGTCAAGCTACAGTGGCGCCTCCTTGCAAAAACAGACCTCACCCTGCAGAGGGCACTCGGTGAGGTACAAGCAGCCAAGATGTCCAATCAGTCAATGGCTGAGATTCAAAAATCAAACAGCCCACCAGCATCATATATTTTATTAACTGAAGACCTGCCATCCAGCCCTATTATGGCATCAAAGATCGCTGCACATTCTGCCAAGGACCATGTCATTGTCCAAGTGCTCAACTGGGTGTAGAGGGGGTGGCCAAAGGGGCCTGTCAGCACCGAATTCCTTCCCTTCCACACCCAGCAACATGAGCTGTCCACTTAACGGGGATACCTACTCTGGGAGAGTGGGAGAGTCATGTGGTGGTACCGCAGAGGCTGCAATGGCCAGTTTTGGAAGCTCTTCATGTAGGCCACCCAGGCATTGTGTGGATGAAGGCACTTGCCCACAGTCTGGTGGCCCAACTTAGACAAGGCAATTGCTGATTGGGTCGCATCTTGTCAGCCTTGCCAAGAGCCTCCCCATCTGTTCCAGCATGCGAGTGGGAAGCACCAAAGATACCTTGGTCATGCATATTGACTCTGCGGGGCTCGTCCATGGACAGACTTTTATGGTGGTTGCAGATGCCTGCTCAAAATGGCTTGAGGTAGTACTCATGACATTGACCACCTCAGATGCCACGATCAAGGTCTTTAAAAGGCTGCTTGCGACCCACGGACTGCCAGAAGTCCTAGTTTTGGACAATGGGTCACAGCTCACATCAAGCCAGTTCAAGCTGTTCCTGGTGGGTCACGGCATTCATCATGCTCTGATTGTATCATTCCATCCTGCTAGCAACAGGCAGATTGAGCTGATGGTCTGATCATCAAAGGAAGCACTGGCAAGGATGGAATTGGGGGACTGGCAATAATAGATAGCCAAGTATCTCCTGGTCCAGCACATCACCCCAAACTCCACCACCAAGAGGAGTCTGGCCGAACTCCTAATAGGTTGCCGCCTGTGAACTGACTTGGATCGGCGGAACCCGGACTATTCCTCGGAGGTCCCTGCAGACTGGATCAGCTAGCTCTGGTCATTCTCACCAGGCAACCTGGGGGGGCCCTTCCTGGATTCCTGCCTGAGTAATGGATGTTACTGAGCTGCATTCCTACAGGGTGATACTTGAAGATGGCAGGTTGTGGCGCAGCCACATTGACCAACTGCGCAGCTGCCTCAGAACTTCTGTCTGCAGCCAGCCAGAATGGACTCCACCAGAGACAACTCCAGCTAAGGACATAACAACTCAGCCACCAACAACAACAATACAGACAAGGGACTGTGGTGAGACACAGATGCCTGCTGACTTGGTTCCCCTTGTGTTAGAAGCACCAGTGACCAAGCCCTTGCTGCTGCCACAAGCTGCACCTGAAGTAGCATCAGCTACTCTGCCTAGTCAAGACTCAGGAGCTACTGCTCTTGAGATGGAGGTTGTAGACATAGGTCAGGACAGACACATCACCATCCTGCCTGCCTAAAAGCTACATACAGTATGTTAAATTGTTAATTGATCAGTGATGCGTCTTGGTGAGGAGGGATGTTATGTATTGTCTATAGTGTATAGTTGATGTTCTCATTCTGGTCTTCTCTCCTAATTGGTTATTTGGCTGATCAGTTACATGTAAAAGGAGCTGGGTCAGCCAGGAAGAGTTTTGCCTCACAGAAAGTATTGAATAAAGAACTGTTAGAAATCACGCCAGCCTCGCCTCAATTTTTCGCCCAGAATTTAACAAGCAGTGTTTTCAATTCTGACAACTTTAAGAAGTCTAGACTTCAACCAGCATGCTTCAACTCTGTTGGCTGGGGAATTCTGGGAGTTGAAGTCCATACATCTTCAAGTTGCCAAGGTTGAAAAACACTGGTATAAAAGATTAACTAGGAGGTGGATGGATGTTTCAATATGCAGAACATACTTATGGCTGTATACACTGTTGCAGACTTGTATTGTTTTCTCTGGTTGATCTGTTAGTGACCACATAGATGGATTTTCTTCATGATGATCTGTCCCTAAACTGGGCCTTCAGAATTTCAAATGGTATTCCCATAATCCTGTTTTCAACTTTGAACCGAACCTGGCAGCAGCCAGTTTTCTGTTCCTCAATTGCCACACAGAGGGGGAAGGAGGGAAGGCAGTTGAAATGCCTTTCTAGACAACAGACAGCTTTCTCTTGAGAACCAAAGTCATCTCTACCAGCAACAGGTAAGAATGGGGAGAGCCTGCCAATTAACCCAGTTGGCATATGTGACCTGAGACACTTGGGGGATGGAGTTAGTTCCCATTTTAATTATATTAAACTGTGGGAAAGATTTAGAGTTGGTTTTCCTTTGAAGCTGTGCCATATGATGTATTCAATAAAGAAGACCTTTGGGAAGGACCTTTGTCTCAGAGTTCTAATTTGCTTGGGTTCATTAGTCCGAATCTTGACACCTGTTAACATTTACATTGCTGGTTATACTCTTCTCTTTCTGTCCACTTCCCCCAGCATTGGATTCTTCTTCAGGGAGTTAGTCTGCATAACGTGGCCAAAACAGTATAATTTGAATCTGTCCAAGTGTGTAGCAGTGAACTTTGTGTCTCAGATGGAGTGTGGTTGCCCATTACTTCCTCTGCTCCCTTCAGGGAACCTCTGAGATTGTAATATAAAACTTTCGTCTTAAAGTGAGGAGACAAGACCACGAAGGATTTGAGAAACAAGAATTAATTTATTATTTGCACAAACAGGACACAGATCCCCACTCACGTGGAAAACAAAGGTCTGAGCCTCGAGCAAGACTCAAGCATAATCTTTTATACCTTTGGTTACAGATATCACATAAGAAAAAGAAGAAGTTATCCTAATTGGTTGTCACAGACAAAAGCCCATATATAGTTACTGGAACAGGTTACAAAGAACAGCATGTAGAAATATTCCTGTGCTTTACAGAAAGCTTGCAACACCACATCTCTGCCCAATGGTATACTTCTGCTTTTATGTGACACGTCGACTTCTATCTCTAATACATCTTGTTATAATCCTAACTAAACATAAAGCACTTTTATTATAAAGCATTGGGGTCCTGCTTCATGATGAAGGTAATATAATAGTGATGATGATTAACTGTAATTTGCGATCACTCTCTGGGTGAGGCTTATAAGTATTGGATTATGTTAACAGCTTTTCATCATTCAAAAATATAACATTCAGTTCTATTACATACCAAAGACGACTAAGTTAGACTGAAATGCTGGATTCCTGCATTCTTTCAGATTGTTATCTCCTATTACTATTCCATTAGCAAGTGGAAAGGATGTGTGTGAATAGTGTCAAAATTGTCCTGGAAGATTAAATTCTACTTTGAAAATATTTTTGGCGGTGGTGTATGTTTGTTTTTATTTGACACATCATTTTAACCAAGCTATCTAGCATCAATTTGAGGGGGGGGAGAGGAAGGATGCGCTGCTGCTCTACATGTTATATCTCTATAGTCCACATGTTCCGCCCTCTAGCCTTACGTCTCGACTCTTCTCTGCAAGTAGCTGAACTCTATGGCAGTTGGGAGGTCGGAAGTGACTCTTTTTATTAAAGCGAAGGGGATGCTGTTCAGTTGGGAGGTTGCTGCTTTTTACTATCAAGAACCGAGCAATCCAGACTGGAGTCAATGGCCGGCTACTCAGCGACGGATAGCAGCTGCGGCACCCCTTCAGTGTACGAGCTCTACAGATCCATGGCGTATGGGCCGGTTCCGGAGGCGCTCGGGGCAGCCCAGGTAAGGGACTGGAAGGGAACCCCTCTCACATCTGATCTTCCCCTCTCCAGGCGGAGAGCGCAGTATCTGGTAGGCGTAAGAGGAACATGATCTGTGGGCTCCGAAGGAAAGTAATTTGGATTCCCGCGTCGCGCTAAACCACAAAGCTGTGAGCGCTCAGCGCGGGGGGAAGAACTTATTCAACAAGCCGTCTTTAAGCCATCATGGTTTGCAGCTGCTGGGAACCGAGCTTTGCAAAGGAGGGGTTCCAAAGAGAGCCCGGGGAGACGTTGCTCTATCCTGATTCCTCCCTCCCAAAGCACAGTTCCCAAGAGGCACTTTTTAGCTTTTTCCCCCTCCCGCACCCCCCAACCCCGCCGCCTCCCGCTCGCCTCTGTCCCTGACCTTCGCTTTCTCTACGGCAGCAAGCTTCGCTGGCTGAACTCCCGGTCCTGCTCGGATACGGCGGACTTAACTGATAATCCAGAGTCAGGACGTGTCACTCCCGTGTGCATTAGTTATTTAGGCGCTTCTAAAAACGAAGCGCTATTGGTGGACGCTCGAGCGGACTTTGCACCTCTTATACGATAGTCAGCGCTTCTGCTCCGGTTCCTTCCACTAGTTTTAATCGACAAAGGCAGCCTTTTCCTTAGCCAAGGAAATCTGGCTAAGGAAATCTTACCTTTGCTGAGAAAATCACATTGAAGAGTTTTAGCCCAAGCGTTAGGACCCATAGTAACTTCCATATTGTATTCAATATTTGCTTTTGCTGCATCGGAATAAGTCGGCTGTGTTTTTGGAAACTTCTGCCTGGCAGGGTTGAAACTGCGCCCTAAAATCAGCTTTAGCCTTAAACTTGGGGTTTGAATGATGCATGAATATACTCCCAACCCATAACTGGGAGAATATTCATTGAATAGTAACCGTAAGTTTGTGACTCAGCATCGTCCGAATCCTAAAAGTTTGGGTACCTGAACAAACCAAACTTCAATGAAGGAGGATGAGCGTTTCTGGCAAACAGCCCATGTGCCGCCTGGAGCAATTGAGCGGCGGGGGTGGGGGAGGGATGGAGGAGTGTGAAAGAAAGCTTTCCTTGCGGAGTCCGTTAGATCAAGGTCATTCCCGCTTCGCCACCTCTGAAGTTTCAGACGAATTCGATCGACTCCGAATTTCCAACCGCTAATAGGATTTTGCTGGTGGTCCCTTTCGGTGTAGAAATCCGGAATAACTACTGCGATTCAGTCCCGGGTTAACAATGCCTTCGTCACCTCTCCTTAAAACAAAACCGGATTAGATGCACCTAGGGAGAGGGGGAACCTTCAGACACTGTTCAAAATCAGGAATAGAAGAGAAAGCAGAACGTGAGAACCGCTTTGACACGCGAGTTCCCAGGGAGGTAAAGACTCTGCTGTCCCGGGGGTACAAAGCAAATCCGCCCCCCATCGCGCCGGCGCAGACGGCTCCAGAGTCCCGATTTAAATTAGGTTCATATGCATACCACGGGCTCGTTGGCCAATAGTTGCGCAGTAAGTCCCACCTCGGGTTACGTGCTACCGCGGAGGTACCCGCCTCGCTCTGTCGTCTGGGTTAGGGAGGGGGGTACATCCCGGCATGCACCGGGATTTGGTTTTTAATTTAACAGATGTGGCAGGTCGTTCACACCCCCCCCCTTTCCTTTGATTTGATCCTTCTGCTCCTGCCACCCACCGACCCCGCTTCCTCTTCTGTCCCGGGATGTCCTCTCCTTCCCCTTCTTCCTTCCTGGGCCCGAGGTCGACGGATCGCCCTAAAGTGCCTCGAACTCGGGCGGCCACTTGGAGCCACCGGGAAACCCTGGATTTCCTCGCCTTGTGGGGCGAGGAATCCATCCAGGCGCAGCTCAACCGGTGCCACCGGAATGCCGACGTTTACCAGTGGATCTCCGAGCGCATGGCCGAGAAGGGCTATTTCCGCGACGAGGATCAATGCCGGACGAAAGGCAAAGACCTCAAAAAAAGTTACAAGCAAGCTAAGCTGCAAGACGGTGCCGCCCGCCAGCGCTGCCGCTTCTTTCACGAGCTCGACGCCATCCTGGGCGGCGGGGGAAGAAGTTCCCGCGGCGGGGATGGCGCTCCGTGGTGCCAGGTGGTCGTCAAGGAGGAAAGCGATCCGGAGCTCGATCCCGATCCACAGCCCCCGGAGGACGAGTACGCCTGGACCCAGGCCTCCGTCACCGACGGCAGCGATCTGGAGCCGCCGGCCGAGCCTGCCGGCGCCCCCGCCTATTCATCGTCCTCTTCTCAAGCGGCTGCCGGGAGCGTGGTCCATGCGGAGCCCTCAATTCTGCACCGTCAGGTGGCCGGTGGCGTGATCAAGGAAGAGAAGAGCCCCCCGCGGGAAGAGGCCGAGCCCCCCAGCAGAGGAGGAAGTGGAGCAGATGGGGCTTACCTCTACCCTGCTGCGGAAAACTCTCCAGGGGATATCCTTGGCAGATCTAGGATGGTGGAGGAGCCTCTGCTTCAGCAGGAGACCCCGGGACAGCTGGACGCTCCCTGGAGAACCGGGATAAAGCGGAGAGGTAAGTAGAAAAGGGGGTAACGCAATCCAGGGTAAGGGGGGAGGGAAATCGGCTTTATCCAGACATCAGAGAATGGACAGGGTCATCAATTCTTTCATCGCTGATCTCCTTAGAAATACTTAGAAATACTTAGAAATAAAGTCCCCTTGAGTTCAGTGAATCAATTCCCAGGGATGTGAGCTTAGAAATGGAACAATTTTGCCATCTGCTCAGATTCATACCTCTCATTTCCAACAAGTGCTGGTTTGCGGAGTTTCCTAGTTAAAATTTTCAGATATTAAGTGCCAGAGATAAGTGGGTGAATTGCTATTTAAAAGCCTGATTAAACTGTTTCACCTTCACTTTTATCTCTGAAACTGTGAGAGGGATCTTGGAGTCCTAGTGGACAATCATTTAAATATGAGCCAGTAGTGTGCTGCAGCTGCCAAAAAAGCCAACACAATTCTAGACCTCATTAACCGAGGGATAGAATCAAGATCACGTGAAGTGTTAATACTGTAGCATTTTATGATGCCTCAGTAAGGGCACACTTGGAAAACTGCATCCAATTTTGGTCACCACGATGTAAAAAAGATGTTGAGATTTTAGAAAGAGTGCAGAGAAGATGAA
Source organism: Ahaetulla prasina (assembly GCF_028640845.1). NCBI lineage: Eukaryota > Metazoa > Chordata > Lepidosauria > Squamata > Colubridae > Ahaetulla > Ahaetulla prasina. The sequence goes on from NC_080542.1 coordinate 26,258,841, forward strand.
CAAATATGATTAGGGGACTGGGGGCTAAAACATAAAGAATAGTTCCTTAAGGAAAGGAAAGACTACGGGTGACATAATAGCATTGTCCCAATATCTTAGGGTTTGCCACAAAGAAGAGGGAGTCAAACTATTCTCCAAAGCTCCTGAAGGCAGGACAAGAAGCAATGGATGGAATGTGATCAAGGAGAGAAGCAATCTAGAACTAAGGAGAAATTTCCTGACTATTAGAACAATTAATCAGTGGAACAACTAACCTTCAGAAGTTGTGAATGCTCCAACACTGGAGGTTTTTAAGAGGAGATTGGACAACTATTTTTCTGAAATGGTAGACCTTTTGCAACCTTCTGACAAGTAAAGTCAATGGGGAAACCTGACTCATTAGTCACCATGTTACTAATTTAACAACTGCAGTGATTCACTTAATAAATGTGGCAAGAAAAGTTGTAAAAACTTGTTCACTTAGCAACATGAAGTTTGGGCTCAATTGTGGCTGTAAGTTGAGGACAACCTGTACTTAAATTTGCTCTGCTTTTCTTATTCCCTTTTTCCAACGATACTCCCTCTATTGTTTTTTTTTACCCCAGACATTTAATATTCATTGAATTACACAGGTTTTAGGGATTTTTTTTCTCTTTTGATGTTTCTACATTAGACGTCCGTATGTATACTAATAGCTCCCATCTCACTTTGTCTATATGAATGATGAAAGGACATGCTGCTTCATTGATATATGTATGTAAAAGACTGGTTCTCATGTTTGGAGAGCTCCAGTGACATAGTTTTGGTCTTCATCTCTGCCACTTGAGTAATATCATCTCATTTCTCCCTGCCACCAGCTTTTTCCAGGCCACGGAGTCTGCTGAGCACACGTGAGAAGTTGGCCCAGCTCCGGAACAGGAGGAAGAGACCCTGGGATGACAAATTTGATGAATTGGTGCGTGACATCCGGACGCATTTCAGAGAGAGAGAAAAGCTATTTCAAGGACTATGGGAAGAAGAGAAAGCCCAACGAGAGAAGGATCGGCAGCTTTGGGTAGCTGAGATGGCTTGGATTCGGCGAATGTGGACCAAGAGCCAGAAGGAGAAGGAAGCAGGAGAAGAAGACAAGGGGACGAATGGGCCTGGACGTGTAAAGGAAGAGAATCAAAGTAGAGATGTCTGCAAAGATTCTGAAGAGGGATCTTGTAAAGAAGGCAGGGTTCAGGAGCCCCTGCTGTTAAAGGTTTCCCATGCTTTACAGCAGCCCTTCATATATCACTAGCTTAAATCTCTTCCTCTGGAGCATTTTTTGGGAGGGGGAGGGACTATTTATCCCACCTTTATTATTTTTATAAATAACTCAAGGCAGTGAACCTATATAATACTCTTTCTTCCTCCTATTCTCCCCACAACAACCCTGTGAGATGAACTGGGCTGAGAGAGAGATTGAGCCAAAATCACTCAGCTGGCTTTCATGTCTAAGGTGGGATGAGAACTAATGATCTCTTGCTGATTGGCCCCAAATCACTCAGCCAGCTTTCACACTTAAGGCAGGACTAGAACTCACAGTTTCCCAGCTTCTAGCCTAGTGGCTTAACCACTAGACCAAACTGTCTTGTTTGTTCAATTATAGCAAATGAATAAACTGTGGTGGCTGAGTTTGTACAATCCCAAATCCAAGGTAAACAGGCCACATTTGGATTTAATGTGGCTTTAAGAGCTATGGTAGCGCAGTGGTTAGAGTGCAGTACTGCAGGTACTTCTGCTGACTGCCGCTGCCAGCAGTTTGGCAGTTTGATTCTCACAGGCTCAAGGTTGACTCATCCTTCCGAGGTCGGTAAAATGGGGACCCAGATTGTTGGGGGTGATATGCTGACTCTGTAAACCATTTAGACAGGGCTGTAAAGCACTGTGAAGTGGTATACAAGTCTAAGTGCTATTGCTAATATATTGGAACCCAGTTTGTAATTCTCATGAGCCTCGAACAACATAACTGGTAGTCAGGGAATTCTAGATAAGAACATCTGGTGAGACCCAGGTTGAAATGTTTTCCAGCCTTTCTTCTTGGGGGTTTTAAACTTTGGCTTTTGTATCCTTGCATTCAAGCTGAATTAATATTTTTGGGGGACAATCTCACTCTCTCCCACCCTTCCATAGTAATTCTTACAATAGGATTAGATTCTCTGTAATAATTATTTTAGCCTTGAAATCCTTTACAGTTTTAAGCTATCCTTTCTACAGTCTAGCACTGTGTTTCTTAACCGATGGTTTAACTAATTGATCACTCAGTGAATATCTCTGCATAGATTTGAAAATGAATGAAAACAATACAGATAGTCCTCGACTTATAGCAGTTCATTTAGTGATCGTTCAAAGTTACAATGGCACTGAAAAAGTGACTTATGACTGTTTTTCACACTTACAACCTTTGTAGCATCCCCATGATCACGTGGTCAAAATTTAGATACTTGGTAACTGGTTCGTACTTATGACTGTTGTTCTTTCCCAAAGTCATGTGACCACCTTTTGCAATCTTTTGACAAAATCAATGGGGAAGCCAGATTCACTTAACAACCATGTTACCAATTTACCAACTGCAGTGATTCACTTTACAACTGTCGTAAAATAAGGCAAAATTCACTTAACAACATAAATTTGGAGCTCAATTGTGGTCTTTCATCGACGATTATCTTTATTTCTAGTGGAAAATAAATCCATACTATATTTTTAGACATCTGGTGCTTGCAAGGTTTTTTTTTTATGAAGCGCAGGGACAGGTTTCTGCACTAAAACAGGAAAAATGTTTTAAAATAGAAGATAGCTAACACCCATTAACGGATGGCACTCTTTGGACAATTACATCTGTTTAATGTAATTGACTATGGCATGCATGGTTATCCAGCAGGCTGCATTTGACTCACTGCAATCTTCTGCATGGCCTGTGTGGGTCATTAACTTCCTCCCAGCTCTGTTCTTACTACCATGTAAATCACATTTTCTCCTGTCCACCAAGCACTTGAATTGCTGCTACCTGGGATGGGTATACTTTCTATTTGAGGTTTTTATTTCACCTCCAGAAACATTTTTTGCATGTTGAAGGAATTTAGTCATAATGAAGAGGAAAGAAAAGAAAAAGAATGTAAATGTGTACAAGGGAGAAAGAGCATGCTGATGACAAAGTATCTTGATTTTGTGGATAGTTAGTTTGATGTAGTGATTAAGGTATTGGGCTAGAAACCCGGAGACCATGAGTTCTAGTCCTGGTGGGTATCCTTGGACCACTGATTCTCTCTCAGCCCTATGAAGCGAGCAATGGCAAACCACTTCCATCTTGCCAAAGATGGTACGGGCAGTTGCCAAGAGACAAAAACTGACTTGAAGGCACAAATGTGTGTGCATTTATGATTGACTTTCAAGAGACTTTAATATTTAAAACAAGTTTTGGAAAAGTGAAGTACTCAGTCTTTTGGTATTTCAAACTAGACATTTTCAGATTAGGCTTTAGAGAAACCCTGAACTTGGAGAAGTTAATCCTCTTCTTTATGCAAACTGAGTTAGAAGCTGGCTGTGGCAGGGAGGAAGATAACCAGCTGTATAGCAAATTCTCTTGCATGGAATGCTTACTAGCCCAAACTAGAATTTATTAGGAAATGATGGATGATGCATGATATATGAACTTACTACACACACACACACATACACACACACACACACACACACACACACACACACACGTGGTAAAATTGGAACAGACTTACTTAACAACTGCCTTATTAAGCAATAGAGATTCTGGTCCCAGTTGAGAATTACCTATGATTTACTAAACTAGCTGTATATCAATGCCTCAATATACTTAATAAGCTTCAAATTTTGGTAGCTATTACTGTATTATTCCAACATTGACTATCAGAGTGTTGAAGATACTCCAAACTGAGCTTTTTGCACTGCCCCCAAATCAGGACACCTGACTTAGGAACACAGTTACTTACAAAACAATCTGATGTGCAAGCAGAACACAATTCATCACTCTCTTAGTTGATCCTTCTAACTCTCTGATTATAGACAATCCTACAGTTTGACATATGGAATAGAACAGAACAGAACAGAACAAATAGAACAACAGAGTTGGAAGGGACCTTGGAGGTCTTCTAGTCCAACCCTTTTCCGGTGTTTAAGAAGAGATTGGACAACCATTTGTCTGAAATGGTATAGGGTTTCCTGTCTGAGCAGGGGGTTGGACTGAAAGATTAAGCGAATTCTGCTTCCCCCATTGACTTGTCAAAAGCCAATTGGGAAGGTCATAAAGGGTGATCACATGACACAGGGACACTGCAACCATTGTAAGTACATGCTGCTATTTTGAATCTTCATCATGTGATCTTGGGGATGCTGTAAGTGTGAAGACTGGTTGAGGACTGCCATTGTAATTTTGAACAGCTGCTAAATGAATATTTGTGAGTTGAGGGCTACCTGCAATGCTAAAGGCTGAGTGTTCTGATCTTTCCTCTCGATTAGAGTGGACCACTGGGTAGGGAAACAGTGGATCTCCAAATGTTATGGTAATGGATCTCCTCTCAGCCCTGATTATTGCCTAGGCCTAACAGTTTGGCCTGTTAGTCCAGCAGCTTTTTGAAGCTCCAGGTTCCTTCCCTGAAACTGGCTGTTCCCTCTTGTTTTCTGGAAAAGGTTGCTAAGTATCCATTATTATTTGAAGAAGATTCCAATTCTTCCAAATAGGTATAGAGTACATTCTTCTTTTCCCTATAACCTGACATTTCCCTCTTTCTCTTCAGTCCTGGCTGGAATCTCATGGTCGTAAATTGGGACATTTTGTAAATGGCAAGTGGCTGAAACCAGATGGGCGAGAGACCTACACAGTCAAAAATCCCAACACAGGTAAAGATGGTGGATGAACAAGGGAGGCTGGCTTTTCTGGGAGGTTACATATATTTCTGCTGGCTGGGGAATTCTAGGAATTGAAGTCCACCCATTTTAAACTTGATAAGGTAGAGAAACATTGGTTTAGTATTTTATATGCTTCTGCTCTGAAAATCCAATTTCTCTGAAGCTGGAAAGGCTATATTTTCTGTGCTGCTTGTAATGTCATGAAACTGCTGATAACCAGGGCTAAAGAGATTTACTGTCAACAATGAAGTGAACCTGTCTGAGGCCATCTTGGAGGCTCCAGGATAACCACAAAGCAGGGCAGAAGAAGGGACAGGCAGGGGGGAAATAGCTAGATGGGGTTTTGTAGCCAAAACAAAAAAGTTTTCCTGTGGGAACCAAGGACGTTCTGACAGGTGGCTGGCCAGAGGAGGAGTGAAATAACCTAGCAACCAGTCAGCACATTGATTGGACATGATCTGTGACTTGGGAGAAACGGGGAAACTTTTACTTTTTAATCAGGGGAAAGCCACGGGAACTCCCAGAGTCGGCTTTCACCAGTTGTGCCGATATGATGTATCCAATAAATTGTTCTTTGAGGAACTTGCCTGCCTCCGTGTTCTGCTTTCTATGGGTGTATTACTTGGAACGCTGACACTTACTTGATCCCAACTCCCAAAACTGTAGTGATTGCTGCTAATTTCTCCTTCCCCTTCAAAAAAAGGAAGACTTATTCCTTAAAACAACAGCAAATCCTGCTTCCCAAAATTGTTAAGAATTTCTGAACCTTTTAATTAATCTGTGATGGTGCAGTGCTTAGAATGCAGTATTGCAAGTGGATTCTTCCCACTCCAGGAAGTTCGAACCTGACCTTGACTCAACCTTCCATCCTTCTGAGGTCGGTAAACCGAGGACCCAGATTTTTGGGGGCAATATGCTGACTCCATAAATCGCTTAGAGCGGGCTATAAAGCATTGTCAAGTAGTGTATGAGTCCAAGTGCTATTGATATTGTTATTCAGGGTAGACTTTTCAGGTGAAAAAATTCCCCTTTCTTCTCCCTCCTCTTCTTTAGCGGAGCCACTGGCCACCACAATCCAAGGCAAGAAAGAAGATGTGGACAAAGCTGTTCAGGCGGCTAAAGTAGCTTATGAAAGTTGGAGTCTACTCCCTGGCCATGTTCGAGCCCGACACCTTTACAAGTAAGAGGCAGTTACAAGAGGGTAATCTTGGCAATTTACAGATAGTTTTCTACTTATGACTACAATTGCACCCCCAAGTTCTGCTAAGCAAGGCAGTTGTTCAGCTTTCTTCAGTTTTGAATATAATAGAAATAGAATTTTCTATTGACCAAATGTGATTGGACACACAAGGAATTTGTCTCCAGTGCATAAGTTATCAATGTACATATAAGCAACAAGTGATAAATAATGATCATATTCATCATAAAATACATAACCATAAGTAATAGCCTTGGATACTAAATAAGCAATCAACATAAATCATACTAGGATACTAAACAAAACAATATAAATCGTAAGTACAAGCAACAAAGCTATAATCATAAGAAGATAAGGAGATAGGTAATAGGAAAGACGAGAAAGATAATAGTAATAGAGCCCTATTAGTAGTTTAACAGTGTTGTGGGAATTTGTTGTTTAGCAGAGGGATGGCAAGGGAGAAAAAACTGTCCTTGTGTCTGGTTGTTTTGGCGTACAGTGCCCTATTCCGTCACTTTGAGCGAAGAAGTTAGAACAGTTTATGTCCAGGATGTGAAGGATAATATAAAATACAAAAGCAAATAGTAGGAAAAATAGGGGAGGGAAAAGAGAAAGAAAGAGGGAGGGGGGTGGAAGAAAAAAAAGCTGTTGACTGTCGACTGTCTTTGGTGCAGTAGAATAAGATAACATCAAACCTCAATTTTTTTTACTTTTACATACCATAATAGTATAAACTAGCCATTTTTATAACAACAAATCTATCTAATTGGTAAAACCCAAAATCAAAGTTTCATTTCTTTCTCACCTCAAGCACAAAGTCCAGAAGCGGTTTCCAACTAGAAACAAAAGTACCGTATATACTCGAATATAAGCCGATCCGAGTATAAGCCGAGGTCCCCAATTTTACCCCAAAAACTGGGGTAAACTGGGGACTCGAGTATAAGCCGAGGGTGGGAAATGAGGCACCTACCGGTTGGGGAAACCCTCCCTCCCTCAGCTGAGAAGGCTGGCGGCTCCCGCCCGCCCTCTCACTGCACCGCAGGGCTTCCCGCCGTCCGGTAAAATGTGAAAAAGAAAGAAAAACTCGGTATAAGCCGTATATACTCGAGTATAAGCCGAGGGGCTTAAAAAAAAAAAACTCGAGTATAAGCCGTATAGACCCGAGTATAAGCCGAGGGGACGTTTTTCAGCACAAAAAACGTGCTGAAAAACTCGGCTTATACTCGAGTATATACGGTAATTGTGTTTTTTTTCTTTTATCAAAGCAGTCCATTGCTAAATGAGGCAGTTGTTAAGTGAGTTTTGCTGCGTTTTATACCATTTTTTGCCACAAGTGAATTGGTGGAATTATTAAGTAAATCAAGTGGTCATTAAGGGAATCTGCTTCCCCATTTACTTTGTCGGAGACCAGCTGGGAAGGTTACAAATGATGATCACATCAACCTGGTATAGTGGAACTGTCACAAACACATGCCAGTTTGCAAGTGCCCAGATTTTAATCATGTGACCACGGGGATGCGGCAATGGTCATAAGTGTGAAAACTGGTCATGTCACTTTTTTCTATGCTGTTGTAACTTCCAACAGTCACTAAATGAATACAATAGGTATCTTTGAGTATAGAGTGGGGAAACAGTGGTTTGTCTGTTTGTAGTGAGAGATGCTAGGAGCTGTAATTCAGTAACATCTGGGAATTCTCCACCTGTGTCCTGGACCCCGGTGATTACAGAATTGTAACAACTACAGGTAATCCTTGACTTACAACAGTTCATTTAGTGATTGTTGAAATTACAACCTCACTGAAAAAAGTTACTTATGACCGTTTTTCACACTTATGACTGTTTTAGAATCCCCATGGTCATGTGATCAAAATTCAGATCCTTTGCAACCAGTTCATATTTATGATGGTTGCAGAGTCCTGGGGTCATGTGATCCCCTTTTGCAACCTTCTGACAGGAAGATTCAATGGGGAAGCCAGATTCACTTAACCATGTTACCAACCTAACAACCGCAGTGATTCACTTAACAACTGTGGCAAGAAGGATTATAAAATGGGGCAAAAGTCACTTAATAACTGTCTCACTCAATTTTGGGCTCAACTGTAGTCGTAAGTCGAGCACTACCTTTACACCATGCTTACTATTTTAGTTATAACATGTGTAGCTAGGACCATCCAGAAACATCACTGTTTAATTTTTTTTCCAGGTGTTATTGGAAACCAGAGTTCTAAACCAGGGGTCTCCAACCTTGGCAACTTTAAGACTTGTGGACTTCAACTCCCAGAGTTGATTCTGGGAGTTGAAGTCCACAAATCTTGCCAAGGTTGGAGACTCCTGTTCTAAATGATCTTTAATAGAATTCTCAAAGTGTAATTTCTAAGAGTTTTGAAAAAACTCTGTAGGTGCCATGGTATAGCACCTACAGTATAGTTCAGTGTTTTCAAACTTGGCAACTTTTAAGATGTGTGGATTTCTTTTTTTTTTTTTTTTATTCAAAAAGTTTTACAAAATTTTTCCCCTTTCCCCCTCCTCCCCTCCCTTCGCAACCCCTCCCCGACTTCCGGAACGAGCACAAGGTATAGTTAAAAGTAAAACAAACATATGCTAAAAGTTTTCGTCCCAACTTAATTATACCCCTACAATCATCAATTCCTAACTTCCCCAAAAGCAATCAAAATAATACATCATAATCATTCAAAACAGTCTGATAACTCTTAGTCTGATATCTCGTTGAATATAGTCAATCCATTTTTCCATTCCTTTAAGTATCTTTCTTGCGTATTGTCTTTCAAAAGGCTGATATCTTCGCCATCTCAGCCAAATTGGCAACTTTCAATATCCATTCTTGTATTGTTGGTACTTCTTTTTCTTCCAATATTGTCCTATTAGTAATCTTGCTGCAGTTATTAGATTTAAAATCAATTTAGTCTCAATTACTGTACAATCCGTAATAATTCCCAACAAGAAAAATTGCGGCAGGAACTTTATCTTCTTTTCAGAACATTTTGTAAAATCCACCAAATTTTTATCCAAAAGGCCTTTATGTCCTTACAAGTCCACCAAATGTGAAAATATGTAGCCATCACAATTACATCTCCAACATTTTGCTTGCATTTCTGGATACATACACGATAATTTTTAGGATCTAGATGCCATCTATAAAACATTTTATAAAAATTTTCCTCAGATTCTGTGCCTGCGTGAATTTAACATTTCTAACCCAAATTTTTCCCACGTTTCCAATAATATTGGCTCCTGAAAATTTTGTGCCCACTTTATCATACAGTCCTTTACCAAGTCCCTTTCAGAATCTATTTCAAGTAACACATTATACAATCTCTTTATATGCTCCTGAGACTGATTTCTAATTTGCTTTACCAAATTTCCTCGTTCTGCTCTATACCAATTTTCTGATCTCCTTCCATCTAGCACGTAATTGCTCATATTGAAACCAAGTATAATTTTTCCTTCCTCTCTTAATACTTGCAGAGATTTTAACTGCAAATTACCTCTTTCAGTATACAAAAGATCTTTATATGTAATCATTTCCTGATTCTGTTCTATGTTTATATTTTCTACTGTATGTCTAGGACATGCCCATATAGGAACCTTATAATTTAGTTTATAAGAGTATTTTTCCAAACACGCAGAAGGGCATTTCTTAGCACATGATTTTTAAAGGCCTTATCCACTTTTTGTCATAAATTAAATATGCATGCCATCCATATAACAAATCATAACCTTCTATATTCAAAATTCTGTCCTCTGTTAAATTAAACCAATCACTTATTGCAGAGAGAGCAGCTGCTTCATAATATAATTTAAAATTAGGCATTTTAAACCTCCCTTTCCGAGAATCTTGAATTATTTTCATTTTAACCCTAGCTTTTTTACCTTCCCATATAAATTTGTTAATTCCCTTCTGCCATTCCTCAAGATTCTTATCTTTCTTAATTATTGGTATCATCTGAAAGAGGAATAAAAATCTAGGTAAAACATTCATTTTAATAGCAGCAATTCTCCCAGCAAAGATAATTGCAATTTTTCCAAACAATCAACTCCTTCTGAACTTTTTGCCATAAAACCTCATAGTTATTCTTATACAATTTCACATTTGATGACGTAATATAAACCCCTAAATACTTAACCTTCTTTACAATTTCAAATCCTGTTACTTCCTCTAGTTTTTCTTTCTGTTGTCTGGCCATATTTTTATTATCACTTTTGTCTTTTCTGATTTACCTTAAACCCTGAGACATTCCCATATTGATCAATTATTTCCAACAAAGATTTACTAGAATTTATAGGGTTTGTTAAAGTAATCACCAAATCATCTGCAAAAGCTCTTAACTTATATTCATACTGTCTAACTCTAATTCCTCTATCTCCTTTACTTCTCGTATTTTATCCAATAATGGTTCTAGAGTTAAAATAAACAATAATGGTGATAAAGGACATCCCTGTCTTGTTCCTTTCGCAATCTTAAAAGGTTCTGTTAAGCTACCATTGATTATAATCTGTGCTGTTTGCTCTCCATAAATTGCCCTAATTATTCTTAAAAAACCATCTCCAAATTGCATCTTTTCTATTAATTTAAATAAAAAATCCCAATGCAATCGATCAAAAGCTTTCTCTGCATCGAGAAAAATAAATGCTGCTGGAATAAAATTTTTCTTTTCTAAGTACTCCAGTAAATTAACAATCTGCCTAACATTATTCCTCATCTGTCTCCCTTTTATAAATCCAGATTGATCATTATGAATTCTTCGCTGCAGAATCAACATTAATCTATTAGCTATTATTTTAACAAAATCTTATAATCATTATTTAAAAGTGAGATTGGCCTATAATTCCCAGGTTTAGAACAATCCTGTTCCTCTTTGGTATCAATGAAATAAAAGAGGTTCTCCATGAGGGGAATTCTCCTAGTTGTATCTGATTAAATAATTCCTTAAGTGGACCTAACATCTCATCCTGTAAATTCCTATAATAACTAACTGTAAGCCCATCCGTACCAGGAGTTTTCCCATTTTAATTGTTTAATTACCAAAATAATTTCTTCCGAGGTTATAGGCCGATTCAATTCATCCGTTTGTTCTAAAGTTAAATTTTTAACCTTATATTCCTTCAAATAATTATCAATATCCTATTCAATATATTATCTTTAAGATATAAATTTGTATAATATTCTAAAAAGCTTTTTAATTTTATCCTGTTGATATCTCTCTTACCTTTGTATTCTATTTTTCTATAGTACGTTGTTTTTGTCTTTTCCTTAAAGTGTATGCTAACCACCTACCAGGTCTATTTGCATTACAAAAGTATTATGTTTGGCATATTGTATATTTGTTGCCACCTGATCAGCCATTATCATATTAAATTGATTCTGTAGTAACTTTATTGCATCTTTAAGTTTTTGATCATGTGGGTTATGTATTAATAATTGTTGTTTCTTATAAATTTCCTCTTCTAAATACCTCGCTGTCTTTGTTGCTTATTTCTCTGTCTATTATTAAGATATATTAATACACCTCTCATAAAAGCTTTACTGCAGTCCCAAACCATTTCTATCGATGTTTCATTATTCAAATTATAATCAAAAAATTCTTTCATCTGCTTTTTACATTGATTTACATTATCCTGATATCTAAACAAATTTTCATTTAATCTCCAAGTTCTTCTACCCTCTTTTCCATATTGCAATTCCATCCAAACAGGACTATGATCAGACAAACATCTTGGAAATATCTTAGTTTTCTTCACCCTAAAAAGCAAATCATTAGAAATTAAAATAAAATCAATACGTGAGAAGGATTGATGCCTATCAGAGAAAAAAGTATAGTCTCTTTCCTCCAAATTCCGCAGTCTCCATACATCTCTTAACTCAAAATCTTCTATCATATCAAAAAAGGATTTAGGCAGCTTTGCATGTGCAGGTATCTTCTTGGAAGAAATTCTCTTGTCCTTTCGTGTATCTATTACTCCATTCCAATCTCCCAATATAATACACGATTTATAATCCCATAGAGTCAACTTATCATATAACATTCTATAAAATTTTTCTTGTTGCTGGTTGGGTGCATATATACCAAGCAAGAGAGTCCTTTTTGTTTCTATTGTAAGTTCAATAGCAATATATCTTCCATAAATATCTGCCTCTATTAACTTGGCTGGTATATCTTTTCTCAAATAAACCACTATGCCATGTTTTTCTCCAAAGCTGAAGCAACAAAATGTTTACCTAACTTTGAGTTTATTAGGTACTTTTGATCTGATAATTTAATATGCTTTCTTGTAAGCAAATAACATCATTTTTAAATTGTTTCAAATAATGAAATATTTTCCTTCTCTTCTGAGCTGAGTTCAAACCATTGACATTCCAAGTCAAGATTTTATTTGCCATTACTGGGCTGCTGAAGCCTTTGGGCAATCAACTGAAGATCGTCCTCCCGTATCTTCGGCCGTGCTCCTCCACCGCTTCTGTAGCAGAGTCCTGAACTTTACTTTGAGTTTGTTGCTCCTTTCTTTACGCTTAAGGGCTCCCTCGTCAGTCTTTGTTCTTGTGGTTGTTCCTCTGATGGTAACATCACTGGAATCACCTCAGCTTCCACACCCATTTGAGTCTCTTGAATTCTTTTTCTATTATTTCTATTTCAAATTTCAGCACTGTAGAAAGAAAATCTTTGGACTTAAGCACTGTGTCAATACGATATCTTCTTCCCTGATAATACACTGTCAAGCCAACTGGGACCTCCCATCTAAATTGAATCTGGTATTTCTTAAGTTCTTGTGTAAAAAATGTAAAGTCTTTTCTATCCCTTAACATCTTGGGAGGATCTCTTTCAAAACCTTCAACTCCTGTTCCCTATTTTCAAGTTTTTCTGAAAAGCAACTTGTAAAATTTGATTCCTCACTGTTCTTTTCAAAAAATAAACCACGATGTCTCTAGGAAGTTTCTTTTGCCTAGCAATCCAAGAATTAACTCTATAAAATTTTGTCAATTTGATAAGCAACCTCTTGTGGATCAAGTTCAATAAATTCAGCCAGAGCTTCTGATAAAATTTTTTTTAAATCTTCCCCTTTGTCCTCATTCAAACCTCTAATTCTCAGAGCTCCTTCCATCATTCTATACTGCATCACCACCACTTGATCTTCATTTTTATCCAATTTGATTTGCATTCCCCCCATTCTATTTTCTATTTGTTGATTTGACTGAACAATTTCTTGCACCTCCTCCTCCACCACCTCCAGTCTTTTTGCCAAACCTTGAAAAGCCATTAAGATATCTTCTCTTATTTTTTTATTATTCTCTTTTATTTCTTCTCTTATTTTCTCATTATTATCCATAATCTCCTTAAACCTTTCTTCAGACACTTTCCCTTGCTCTTTAATCAGATCTTCTAAAGCTGGTTCAGAACCCCTTCTGCCCCCAGTCTTAGGTGGTTTAGTAGCCATTTCAGTTTTAAAATTCACAAAATATAAGTCTAGAAACTTCTCTTTTCCCCTTTAAGTATAGGAGAGCTCAGTTCACTTCATTAAAATCCACACATAACATTTCTTATCTTCTTAGTTGCACAGACTGTTTAAAATTCCATTCGTCATTTTCACTCCCGTTCAGGCGCCATCTTTAAGAGTCAATTAGAACAAAGAAAAAAAAAATTTCTCTTTTTTAGAAAGTAGAAGTCAGGAAATCAAAAATACTTGCAATCCAATAATCGTCCGCTTGCACTCATTCCGTCTGCTTAAAGAGATCCATAAAGATAAGACAGTTAGCAGAGATGGACACCTTCTTCTTTTCCTGCTTTTGCAGACACGCACTGAAGTCGGAGATGGCAGGAATATTTATGGGACCCATCGACCCTTCGAGGCTCTGCTTAATTAAAACAAAGCCTCTGGGGAGGTCTACCAACATTCCTGCGCTCTTATCTTGCCCCTTTCATCCAGGGAAAAAGATTAAAGCCGGCTTTTCCTGGCTTTTACGATGTTCAGTGCGGAGCCCCTTTAATTAGGGCTCAGCGAAGAGGTGGAGCCACCCGGAAGCCTCAAGATGTGTGGATTTCAACATCCCTAGCCTGGGGGGTCCCCAAGCCCCAGGCCGCAGCCAGTACGTGAGGTGAGGCATTTGGAACTCGGCTGCGGAAAGCAGCAGGCGAGCACATGCGCATGCTTCATTTGCACAAGCAAAAGGTGCACGTGCCTGCCACTCATATAAATGGAGGTCTGTGTGCGCGCACACTTGCCAGCTGCTCGTGCAGAACCATCCCGTCTCCCCAACCCCACCCCAAACTGGTCTTCAAAGCCAGAAAGGTTGGGGAACTCTGCCCTAGCCAAACAGAATTGAAGTCCACACATCTTGGCATAGCTGAAGATCCTCTGCCTTGGCATTCTCCAGATAAATGTATTTCATCCTCCAGAATTCCAATTAAAAGCCATAATACCTGGGGAATTCGGAATCCATATGTCACCTGGTTTGCTGGCAGCGTCTATGACTTATGATCAAGAATTACAATCATGTGTTGTCTTATTGTTAAGCAAGTCACCATGTGATCACGCCCTATAATCTTTTTTGTGGTAGGTGTTAAGCAAAACCATTAAGTGAACACACTGTGGTCATGAAGCGGATCTATTGTCAGCAAAGGAAACCAGAAATAATCACCAATTTCCAGGGGATAAAAGGTGACTTGTAATCACATGATTGCAGGATACTGTAAATGGCCGTAAATGATGTCACTTGCTGAATGTCCAAAATATAATTACATGGCCATGGGGTGGGCTAATTGTTAGAAATTAAAATCTGGGTTATAAGTAATCCTGTGGGGCTCCATCGTACATTTGAACAGTTGTAAATGACTTGTTGTAAGTGGAGAAGAAGACTTTCTTTCTTAGCTTATTCCTCTCAGCTGGTCCTGGAACTGCAATGTGTGCAGCCATTCAGTCCAGCTGTGCTTTATCTGAAGTTGCCTCTTCCCACAGTATTGCCAGAACCATCCAGAAACATCAGCGGCTGCTCAGCGTTCTGGAGAGTCTCGACAGTGGAAACTTGATCCGTGAAAGCCAAGAAGCGGATCTACCTTTGGTTGTACGCCATTTCTACCACTACGCAGGATGGGCCCAACTGATGGACGAACAGATGAGCAACTGGCAACCACTTGGTAAGCTGGGGAGACTGGAATCTTAGCCTGGAAAAAAACACCCGGCATCCAATTACTCAGGTTTTCCTAGCATGAAGCTTATCTGCCCACCTACCCCCTTGAAGCACTGAATACTGGAGCAGGGATCTGACTGGGGAATTCTGGGAGTTGAAGTCCACAAGTCTTAAAATTGCCAAGTTTGGAGACTTCTGCACTAGAAGAGAATGAAATGGTTGAAATGCTTGGTTTTAGGTTCTGCGTAATGGTTACAAGTTCATAGCAGGTTGTTTTGATCTCCTGAAAACTCCTGAATCTTGTAATGAACAGTTGACACTTGAAATACCACTAAAATGACCATAACAGGAATAGGGCACATTGGAAGCTTGAAATGACTTGAGTTTGACCATTCAGTATGCCCTTGTCATGTATGATAATGCAGTAGTGATCAAAGAAAGGAGGGGCTTGTTTATAAAGATTGCAATGCTTCTGAAATTAAGGACTGGGTTGTACAGCTTGTCCTTGACTTACGACCACAATTGAGCTCAAAATTTCTATTGTTAAGAGAGATATTTGTTAAATGAGTTTTGCCCCATTTTATGACTTTTCTTGCCACAGTTGTTGACACAGCAAAGGTCATAAATATAAACCAATTGCCAAGCATCTCAATTTTGATCACATGATTAGAAAGATTTTTTAAAGGTTGTAACTATGAAAAATGGTCATAAGTCACATTTTTCAGTGCCTTTATAACTTTGAACGATCCCTAAACAAAGTGTTGTAAGTCGAGGACTACCTGTATATAGAATATCTGAACACAAAGAGTCATTTTTTTTTTTTGCATCTAACTGCATTTTTGGTAGGGGGGATTGAGTTGGTGACACCGAATGAAGGCTACTTAGATATTGCTATTGGGTAGGGAGAAATGGGTGACCTTACCTTGGTCTCCAGTGTTGTCCCCTACCTTCTAGCATAGGTGTTGTGCCTCCAGTCCCCCCCCCCGGGCCTGGCCCCCTGCCAGAAAGTGACTCAGAGAGTGAGGGGGAAGGGCTGTCAGGGCTCCCCTCTGCAGGGCCGGTCTCTGGCTCAGCTCCAGGAGCCAGAGGCAGGCCAGGTGGAGGAGATGACGAGGCCTCTGCCTCCTGTATCTCCCCCCACCCACGTATCGCTTCCAGACCCAGCTGTGGACAATCAGTCCTGGTTAGATCCAGGTTTCATAGACAAGAGAGGCGGGAACAACAGAAGAAGGGGTGGAGCAGGCCTAGAGTCACGGAGCCACACCCCACAGGGTATAAAAGCAGGAGGGGCTGCTCCACTACTTCGTGACGGACAAACCAAACTGACTGGAGGAAACTGACTGGAGGAAACTTGAGTTGAACTATTTGACTGAGCATTTGGCTTGGATTGCTGTTTGTTCCTGACTTCCTGGTTGCTCCTGTAACGAGCTTCTGACACGCCGGCATCAAGAAAGATAAAAGAAAATCTTGGCAGACGCTCGCTGGTTTGCTGCCAGAGCTGATAGCTGCTGTGGACTAAATTGCCGGCTAATTGAATCAGTTCACGTGCCTCCAGGACTGAGGTGGGGGGACAGAACAACAGGGGTCTGCAACCTTAAACACTCAAAGAGCCATTTCAACCCATTTCCCACACAAAAGAAAAAACTGGGAGCCCCAAAATCGGGCTTGGCGTGGCCAACTCACCATCACTTCTACCTAGTCAGATGACACACAACCCCAGCCATACCTACTCCAATTTTGTGGCTCCTGGTGTTTCCTTTTCTGTGGGAAACGGGTCTCTCTCTCCCTCGTTCCCTCTCTCTCTCTCCCTCTCTCTCTCTCTTCTCTCTTTCCCTCTCTCTCTCTCTTCTCTCTCTCTCTCTTTCTCTATGTCTCTTCTCTCTCTTTCTCAGTGTTTCTTCTCTCTCATTCTCTGTGTCTCTTCTCTCTCTCTTTTTTTTTTTTGTATAAAAGTTTTTATTTTTTCCTTTAAAACAAAACACATAAACATAAAAGCATTTTCAATCCCAATATTGTGTATTGGCGGGGTGGTTACATATCTCTTGTGTACCTTCAACTTACAGATATCCTTAATTTATCTAAAGTTATATCATCTCTATCTAGTATCTAAACTTTTAATTAACCAATGTCTATAGCCTTTATTTCTCTCATTCCATATGCATATCCACTAGTAAATATTTTATCTGGTAACATCATTCATTCTATCGTTCTAAACCATTCAATTTAATGTTTCAATTAATAATATTCTTTCTCTAATCTTTGCTAAAATATTGTATCTTTCCTTCTAGCCATTGATAAAATATATCCCATATCTTATAATATTGCTTTTCTTCCTGTTCTCTTATTTCAAATGTGAATTTATTCATTTCAGCACATTCCATTATTTTCCTAATAATTTCATTTTGCAAAGGTATTTTCTCACTTTTCCAATTTTTAGCAAACACAATCCTAGCTGCTGTTATAATATTCACCATCAAATATGTCACTT